>NW_020948983.1:5567573-5634522 GCF_900497805.2 Vombatus ursinus
AGAGAGAGAGAGAGAGAGAGAGAGAGAGAGAGAGAGAGAGAGAGAGAAATTAGGGGGGGATAAGATGTAAGGAAATACATAGTAATCATAACTGTGAATGTGAATGGGATGAACTCACAGAGTGGGTTAAAAACCAGAATCCTATAATATGTTGTTTACAAGAAACACTTCAAGCAGAGAGATACACATAGAGTAAAGGTAAGGGACTGGAGTAGAATCTATTATGCTTTCACTAAAGTTAAAAAAACCAGTTCATCATTTCTCATAGCACAGTAGGATTCCATCACAATCATATAGCATAACTTGTTCAGCCATTCCCCAACTGATGGGCATCCCTGCAATTTCCAGTTCTTTGCCACCACAAAGGGAGTTGCTATGAACATTTTAGAACACGTAGGTTCTTTTCCTTTTTCCTTAATCATCCTTATAAATAGACCAAGTAATGGTATTGCTGGGTCAAAGGGCATAGGTAGTTAAATAACTCTCTGGGAATAATTCCAAATCTCTCTCCAAAATGGTTGGATTAGTTCACAAATTCCACCAACAATGAATTAGCATCCCAATTTTTCTATATCTCCTCCAACATCTGTCACATGCCCTTCTATCATTTTAGCCAATCTGGTAGGTATAAAATGTTATCTCAAGGTTGTTTCAATTTGCATTTCTCTAATTAATATTGATTTAGAGCATTTTTTCATATGACTATAAATTATTTTTATTTCTTCATTGGAAAACTGCCTGTTCATATCCCTTGACCATTTATTCACTGGGAAATGACTTATCTTCCTATAGATTTGAAAAAGTTCCTTATACATTTTAGATATGAAACCTTTATCTGATGAACTGTTTATAATTGTTTTTCCAACTTTCTGCTTTCCTTCTGATCTTGGCTACATTTGTTTTATTTGTACAAAATTTTTTTACTTTAATATAATCAAAATTATCCACTTTACACCTAATTTTTGCTTTCTATCATTTATCCTCAAATTATTTGTCTACCCATTGGTCTGATAAATAATATGTTCCATGTTCTAATTTTCTTGTAAAATCTTTCTTTATATCTAGGTCATGTATCCATATTGACCTTGTCTTGGTAAATGGTGTAATATATTGATCTATGCCCAGTTTCTGCCATATTGCTTTCCAGTTTTCTCAACTTTTTTTTTTTAACCAAATAATGAATTCTTATCTCAAAATCTTAAGTCTTTATACTTGTCAAATACCACATTAATGCGTTCATTTGCTGCTGTAAATTATAAATCTACTCTATTCCATTGACCTACTTTTCTATTTCTTAGCCAGTACCAAATAGTTTAAAAAACATATCATAAACTTAAATATTGGAACTTAATTACAAAGTAAGAAAAGGAAAAAAAAACCATGCCATATGCATAGCAGAACATAGGAGAGGATTCAAAATATGTTATGATAAATTTTCATTTCAAGAAAGCCTATATGATGAATACTACACATTGGATCGAGAGCTGTCTCTCTTTTCTTTGCTTCCTTGTAAATTTTCTTTTGTTCTTTGCTGTGCACTTTTTCTATTTTGTTCTTTTTTTCCCCTCCCTGACCCTCCCTGAAGGCTGCAATTGAGTGGATATATTTCAGTACCAAATAATTTTAATAATTACTGCCCTATAATATAGTTTAAGATCTGGTACTGCCAAACTTTGTTCCTTTACATATATTTTTTCATCATTTCCTTTGATACTCTTTACTTTTTGTTTCTCCAAATGAATTTTGTTATTATTTTTTCTATTCAGTAAATTTTTTTTAGTAATTAAATTGTGATGATGTTGAATATATAAATTAGTTTGGATAAAATTGTCATTTTTATTATATTGGCCCTGCCCATCAATGAACAATTAAAATTTATCCAATTATTTAAATCTGATTTTATTTGTAAAAAATTTTTTTTATAATTTTATATATGAAGTTCCTGGGTTTGTTTCAGCAGGTGTACACTCAGGTATTTTAAACTGTCTAGAGTTATTTTAAATGATATATTTTCTGTCTCTTCTTGCAGTTTTGTTTGTGACGTATAGGAATGATCATGATTTTTGTGGATTTGCTTTATATCCTGCTACTTTGCTAAAATTATTGATTGTTTCAACTAACTTTTAGTTGTATTTTTGGGATTTTCTAAGTATATCATCATACTCTCTGCAAAAAGAGACTTCATTCCCTATTCTGATTCCTTCTATTTCTTTTTCTTCTCTTATTGCTAGTGCTAGGATTTCCAATAAAATATTGAATTTTAATTTGTTCTTTTTCTAGTTTTTTTAATTGCATACTCAATTCATTAGTCTGGTATTTCTCTGTTTTGTTGATGTAAGCATTTAGAGATATAAATTTTCCTCTAATTACCACTTCTGCTGTATCTCATAGGCTTTGATATGTTGTCTCATTATTGTTATTCCATAGCACCTTCACAAAGATTGACTGCATTAGGACACAAAAACCTCAAAGCAAATGCAGAAAAGTACACTTATCCTTTCTACATCATGACTTTCCCCATCATGGTTTTGATATATTGTAGATGGGCATAAAAATTAAATGGCAATTTTGGGGGAGTTTTGCAGAAGATGCAGATGACATAAAAAGGCCATCAGATGACACGTAAAAAGTTTAGAAACTCAGAAATGCATAAAATATATCTACAGTAGTATATCAAAATATTTTATCTTTTAATACCATAATGATTCAGATTTATCTCTGGTATGAAGGAAGGGCCAAAAAATTTTACACAGGTTTTCCAGACCACAGGAGTGCCACATCCCTAGCCCCTACAATATGGAAGGGACAATTGTAGACACATTAAATGGAACCTTTTCAGACCATAATGCAATGACAATTACATTTAATAAAGGGCCATGGAAGCACAGGATAAAAATTAATTGGAAACTAAATAATCTACTTCTAAAGAATAAGTGGGTCAAAGAATAAATCATATAAATAATTAATAATTTCATTAAACTCAATGACAACAATGAGAAAACATACCAAAAATCATGGGATGCAGCCAGAGCAGTACTTAGAGGAAATTTTATATCTCTAAAGTACAGTTCAGTGAATTGGACATGCAACCTTTAAAAAAAAGCTAGAAAAAATAACAAATTCATCTCCAATTAAATACCAAATTGGAAATCTTTAAAATCAAAGGAGATATTAATAAAATTGAAAGAAAATAATTGAAATAATAAATGAAACTAGGAGCTAGTTTTATGAAAAAATAAAACAGAAAATTATTGGTTAATTTGATTTTAAAAAGAAGAAAATCAAATTACAAGCATCAAAAGTGAAAAGGGTGAATGTACCACTGATGAAGAAGAAGGTAAAGCAACTATTAGGAGTAATTTTGCCCAATTATATGCCAATAAATCTGACAATCCAAGTGAAATGGGTGAAAATGTACAAAATTATAAACTGTACAGATTAACAGAATAGGAAACAGAATACTGAAATAATACTATCTTAGAAAAAAGAAATTGAACAAGCCATAAATGAGCTCCCTATGGAAAAAAAATCACCAGGACCACATGTATTCACAAGTGAATACTATCAAACATTTAAAGAACACTTAATTACAATACTACATAAACTATTTGGAAAAACAGGTGGAAAAGGATTCCAACAATATTCCTTTTACAATGAAAATATGGTTTTGATACCCAAAACAAGAACAAAGACAGAGAAAGGAAACTATAGACCAATTTCCTGAATGAATATCAATGCAAATTTTAAAAAATGCTAGTAAGTAGATTACCACAATGTATCCCAAATATCATACACCATGACTAGGTGGAGATGCAGGGCTGCTTCAATATTAGGAAAACTATCAGCATAATTGACTATTTCAATAATCAAAACAACAAAAATCATATAATTACCTCTATAGATGCAGGAAACACATAACAAAATGTAATATTCATTCCTATTAAACACTAGAAAGCATAGACAAAATGGAGCTTTCCTTAAAATGATACATAGTACTGGTCTAAAACTATCAGCAAGCATTATCTGTAATAGGGACAAACTAGAAGCCTCCCACAAACATCAGGGGTGAAGCAAGCATGCCCATTATCACCTCTGTTATACAATACTATAAAAGAAATGCTAGCTATAGCAATGAGAGAAGACAAAGAAATTTAAAGGAATTAGAATAGATAATAAGAAAACAAAACTATCACTCTTTGCAGATGATATGATGGCATACTTAGAGAATCCTAGAGAATCAACTAAAAACCTTGACAAAATAATTAATAACTTTAGCAAAGTTGCAAGATATAAAATATACCCACAAAAATCATCATCATTTCTATACATTACCAACAAAGTCCAGAAGCAAGACATAGAAAGAGAAAGTCCATTTAAAATAACTGTAGACTATATAAAATACTTGGGAGTCTTTCTTCTAAAACAGACTCAGGAAATACAGGAACATAATTACAAAACACTTTTCATACAAATAAAGTCAGATATAAACTATGTTGAAAAAATATTAATTGCTCATTGGTAGGCTGAGCCAATATAAGAAAAATTATAATTATACTTAAGTTAATGTACTTGTTCAATGCTATACCAATCAAATTAACAAAAATTAGTTTATAGAGTTAGAAAAAATAGTAACAAATGTCATCTGGAAGAACAAAAAGTTAAGAATATCAAGGGAATTAATGAAAAAAATGTGAAGGAAGGTGGCCTAGAAATACCAAATCTCAAACTGCATTTCAAATTGGTAATCATTAAAACAATCTGGTACTGGCTAAAAATAGAGTAGTAGATTAGTAGAATAGATTATGTACACAATACACAGTATTAATTGATCACTATTGTTTGATAAACACAAGATTCAAGCTTTTGGTACAAGAATTCACTATTAGATAAAAATTGCTGGGAAAACTTGAAAACAGTACAGAAGAAACTTGGTAGAAACATACATCTTACACCATATAAATACCAAGATAAGATCAAAATTGGTACATGACTTACATACAAATTGTGATACCATAAACAAGTTAAGGGAACATAGAATATTTTACCTGTTGGATTTATGGATAAGAAAAATAATTTATGACCAAACAAGAGATAGAGAGCATTATGGAATGTAAAATGGATAATTTTGATTACATTAAATTAATTTTTTCACAAACAAAATCAATGCAGCCAAGTTTAAAACTCAAACAAAAAACTGGGGGGAAACGTTTACAAGTTTCTCTGATAAAGGCATTATTTCTCAAATATATAGGGAACTGAGTCAAATTTGTTACCATATAAGTCACACATTGATAAATGGTCAAAGGATATGAACCAGTACCATATTTCACCGCATAATCATTGCAGATTTTATGCCAAATTTTTTGCAAAAAAGTGGGGTGAGATCATTGTGTGAAGCTTTTTTTAATTGTGCCATTATTACTTGTCTTTTAGTTTCTGCCAGTCTCCAACTTTTCACTCACTGAAAACTGTCTTTCCACAGCTGTTTCCATGCTATTCAGCAAATACAATCACTTTCAGCTTAAAGCCTGCAGAATGTTTGTTTTTTTTTTATATTTACCCATAATCAGAAAAAGTGCTTCACATGTTAAAGTATGGCTGACAGATGAACACTACAACTGTAGTGCAGGAAGATGCAAGTCTTACCATGTCATGTGATTTATTCATGGCAGCTTCATCTGCCTGCCTGCTCACCTTGTGTCTACAGCTCTTCATTGGGTTGAGTGACAATATCATTAGTATTGCACTGCTTTAAACAAACCACGCAAATCAGCTTTTGGAAATATACTGACAATGCATGTGTGCTGAAAATTCTAGCACATAGCTCACAATGAATGAGAGAAAAATACATATTCATATGCCACTGGTGAATACATCGCTGCTCTGTTTACCTTTTAAACGGTGTGACAAACTGAATTATACTATGCAAAGATTACATGATGAAAGGTTGTAAACCAATTTTTGGACCAAAAAACAGGATGCAACAATTATGCAGTGGCAATGATTATGCAGTGAAATACAGTAGTTTTCAGAAGAATCAAAAGCATGAAAAAATGCTCTAAATCACTACTGATTAGAGAGATGCAAATCAAAACAACTGTGAGGTACCACTGAAGACCTATTAGATTGGCTAATATGACAGAAAAAGAAATTATAAAAAAGTTGGAGGGGATGTGGGAAAATTTGGACACATGCATTAGGACATACATATACAAAAATATTGATATCAGCTCTTTATGTGGTGGCAAAGAATTGGAAATTGAGGGGATGCCTATCAATTGGGGAATGACTGAACAAGTTATGGTATATGAATGTAATGGAATACTATTGTGCTGTAAGAAATGATGACAAGGCAGACTTCAGAAAAACCTGGAAAGACTTATATGAAATAGTTTGGATTCATTCTATTCTCATCCAGTAATTACCAGAGGTCTATCATGTAAAAATCAAGTTAATTATCTTCTCAGAACCTCATTTTCTTCTGTTAAACAGGGAGAAAAACACTTCTACCACCTATACTAAGGAAAATGTTTTGCAGATCTTAGAGCACTATATGAATGTGAGGTATAATTCCTTAATTCTTTTCTTCACCCCTGCAAATAGTTGTTAGTACCCCTACCTCAAAGTACCTTGTATTTAATTATCTGTGAGCATGTTATAATACCAAAGTAAAATATAAATTAATCCTGGGAAGGAATTGTTTCATTTTCTCTTTGTATTCCCAATAGCTAGCATAGTTCTTTGTGGTAGTAAAAAAAATTTTTTGACCTAAATTGAAATAGATGTCATGGCTTGATTCTAATCATGTATGACATTTATACCATTCACTTAAAGTTGGAACTTTTCCTAAGAAGTATTTTATTTTGAAATAAAATAAATGCATTTGAAGTTACAAGCCAAGGTTTTTTTAAAAAAAAAAAGTTAAAAAAAGAAGGCATCTACAGAGCTTAAAACAATGACTGGCATCTAGTAAATCTTTAATAAATGTCTTCTGATTAAACCCTTCAGACCCAATTCTATCCTGTCTTTCCATGTACTGCTACCCTTTACACACTCCACATTCCACTCAAATAAACGTTCTTGCTGTCCCTCAAAAACAATATCTTATCTTCTGTCACCATAACTTTGCAAGAAAGTCCCCTTAGAAAAAAAATGCACTCCTTTTCTTCCACCAATAAAAATCCCTAGTTTCCTCTAAGATGAAGGTCAAGTACCACTTTCTACATAAGACCTTTCCTAATTCCTCCAACTACTATGACTCCTACCAATAAGCTTACATTTATGTATTTATTTTGTATCTATTCCACAATAGAGTGTAAGCTCCTTGAGGGCAGAGTCAGTTCCTTCCTTCTTTCTTTTTCCCTTTCTTTCCTTTCTTTCCATTCTTTCTTTCTTTCTTTCTTTCTTTCTTTCTTTCTTTTCTTTCTTTCTTTTCTTTCTTTCTTTCTTTCTTTCTTTCTTTCTTTCTTTCTTTCTTTCTTTCTTTCTTTCTTTCTTTCTTTCTTTCTTTCTTTCTTTCTTTCTTTCTTTCTTTCTTTCTTTCTTTCTTTCTTCTTGACTTTGTAACCCAAGTGAATGGCATAGTGCTTGGCACAGAGTAGGTGCTTAACAAATATTTATGGATTATTAATTACCGTGAAATGGGAAATATTTTTTAAAAATAACTAAGTTGTTAATTCTTTATTTAAAGTTTTTTTAAATTAATTAGCACTAGTAAAAAATGATCAACCCCACAGATTTAAATAAAAGTGGAGAAAGGATCCTATCACTTTAACTAGCTTATTCTCATTATCCTTATCTGGAAAATGAGGATAATAATAATGACTGCCATATCTATCTTATGGTGTGATGTCTAAAAGAACATAGCAAACTTTCAAGTGCTATATAAATATGAGTCAGTATTAACTTGGCTCTAAATATTCCTTATTTTGTAATCATATCCTGATCACAATGTAATTTTTTTTCTAAATTGAAAAAAGCAGCACACAATTAGGTACTATAGACATTAATTGGATGTGATATCAGCTGAAACTATTGTCTTTTTTCTTATTTTTTTTTTAGTTTTTCTTCAAATACTTATGTTTCTGTCAGGGAAAAAAAATAATGCCATTTATAATTAATAGAGAATTTTCAGGCTACTGCAGTACTTACGGGAACAAGTGGCAGTTTGCCATTCCAGGCACTGCCCATATGGAAAAGAGATTATATAGGCATTTGAGTCAACACATCGTTTTGTGCTGCTGCACCACATACATTCCATGCCATTGCTTGTGCAGTTAGAACATGTTGTCCTTAAGGAACATGGCTTTTTACAAGGCCTTGCATTTTGGTTTGGACTCACTGAAATAAATCAACAACAACAAAAAATTATTAAGCGCTTACTCTGTAGAACACACAAACAAATACAAATACATCCTTTGTTCTTATTCTCATTTTGATTTTTAAATAATGTTAGTCCTTTTTCTAAACATTTCAGCTGAAGTTCTAGCAAAAAAAAGATTATATTTCTTTTTAAAAATGGCTGCACTTCATTTGTGGTGAAGTCCAAAATCATATTATAAGGCAATTGTAAATAAAGAGGACATTCAAAACTAAATTTACTATTTTAATTAATAATGAATTTTTTAAAATTTAGGGAAATGTAATTCTTCATACACATTTTTCACAAAGTATGATTTTAATTCCCATAATTGGCCACAAATCAATGACCTTCTAGTTTTATGGCACATAAGCTAAACAGTGCAGGGACAATAATAATTATTAACAGCGCTGATTTTTCCTTAAATATTATGAACCACATGTTCACACATATATATAATAGAAGATATAAATACATTAAAATATTACAAGGAAAACATGGTTTGAATTTCTAAATTTAAATTAAAATAAACATTCTACATTTTCTATTTAAATGAAACTTCAAAGAATTATGCAAAATATGTAGTTTCCTTTTGATTGTAAAACTAACACACGTATGAGGAAATCATTTTAAGTTAGTTTTAATTCACTAGTGTGCATTAAAGTTTTTCCTACTCTTAATTTTTTCCATCTATAATTAATTAAAACAAAACCAAATGTTCTGCATATTACAAAAGTAGTCTACTACAGTGTAAATAATTTTATTTATTCATAATTTAAATTATTAAATCAATCAGCATTTCATTATCTATGATTTTACTGGCTGAAGTATTCTCCTAGCCAGTTTGGATCACAACCATTTTAAACCCTATTAAATATAATTCATAAGAGACTATGGCCAAAAAATTCATCACTCTGAAGAAAACCTGAGAATGAGGCTTTTGAAAATTTAGAAAGACTTGTTCTAAGAGGAAAGATATATAACTAATCATTGAAGACCATCTAGGATAGTCAAACCTGTCATAGCTTAAACTTCACTAGCACAGACTTCAAAAGTCTAAGGTCTCCATGCCACGATGAGGATTCGGGGTAGGACTGTGATTTCAACAGAACTTAAAAATAAGGAAAAGATGATCCATGACAAAGTAATATTTTCAGTAAAGTTATAACAAGTTCAGTGGCAGAAACATTATGGATAGGTGCTAACTAACATTCAGCTGAACCAATTATATGCAGTCAACCTCATTTAAAAAGATGCTTTTAAGTTAAAAGATAAGATACTGAGTTTATCTTGCTAAGACTATTAACGCTAAGACAAAAATTACGGAAAATGGAAATACTTATTTTGCCAGTGCCAAAGACGCAATAGTATAAAAGGTGTTCTTTACACAGTATACATTCAAAAATAAGTAATGACCTTGGAGGATACTGTTTTTCAAAAAAAATATTAATTTTTTTGTGGACTACTTACCAACAGGCTTTTCACAGACAAGACCATCTGCCACAGATGTGCAAGGGTTAGCTTTTAGGCCCGCTACCTCAGCTCTTTCTAGATATGCACAGAATCCAGAGTCATTTGGTTCACCAGGAAGCCATTGTAGGGTTGTATTTGTGAAAGGAGACATGTCTTCCCATCCCCAGTAGGATATATTGATCTTGCGCAACCCTACCCAAGGAGATACTTTCTGCACAACCATAAAAAAGAGAAACAACACAAAACATTTCGTTAGAATAGTGGTATATTTAGCATGAAGAGTACGGTGTAAAAAACAGAGTCATTCTGGTATCTCTCAATGACTAGGATAAACAGTCATATTTGCCATGTTAAATATGGATTTCCTCTATATTTTTTGTAATCAAACAATAGAAATAACACATTAATCTCACCGCAGACTAAGATATTCCACAAGTTACTTATCCAGAATATTGATGATGATCTGTTCCAATGTCATAACTTAAAAAACAAACAAAAAACACAACCTTTAACCATTTTTGGAAGTATTATATTTTTCCTTATTTCTTAAACACACTATTCTCAAAATGTGGATTAAAAAAACTCATGCTCATCAATTATAAATATAGATGATTATACTCTGTTTGCAGAGTACAGTCTATGAAGGGTTTAGGACATATTACTTATCCCAAATACTAAAAGGCCACAAGCAGCATAATTTCTTTTTAGTTCACCTCTTTCCTAGTTTTTCTGACCCTTTTCTACGTCAGTTGTCACTTATCATACAAAATGTGTCTTTCTCTAACATTCTTCCCCAGATACATTTTTATCTAATTTTTACTTCAAATCTCTTGTGAGTGAGGAAAGTAACTCTGCGTGTCTAAAGTGTTAGTAAAATATGAGTGAATAGGTGCTGAATGAAACTTGAGGACCTCTCCTAGGAAATTAAGTTCATGGGCTTTATGACCACTACCTTGATTACTAAGAATTCCCTCAGCTGTAATTGCTTTCCGGCTGAAATTATCTTCCATCTACTTACTCTGCATATATCTTGTATGTACCTCGTATTCACATGTTGTAAATTTACATACTGGCATGGGGGCAACATTCTGGGACTGAATTCAAGAAGACCTGAGTTCGAAACCAAGCTCAGACATAGTTTCTATGCGGCCTGTGCAATTCAACTCTCTGTACCTCAGTTACTTCAGGTTTAAAATGGAGATGTTAATAACATCTACTGCATAGTGTTGTGATAATCAAATGAGACATTTGTAAAGTAGTATATAGCGAGTGCTTAATAAATGGTTATCCCCTTCCTTTTTCTTTCCTTCCTTGCCTTTCCTAGTCAGAATGTTTGCTCCTAGAAGACAGTGGCTGTTTTTACCTTTCTGCACATCTCTAAAGCTTGGCCCAGCATACAGTAATCTCTCAATAAATGCTAACTGACAAACAGGGGAAACCCACTACCTCTTGAGGCAGCCCCATCTATTTTTAGATAACTAACCATCTTTCACAGACTCATAATCCTCTATGATTTTTCCCATGATAAGCCTAGCTTACTCTTGTCTCTCAATTCTCTAAACATCTATCCATCAAGTCAGGTTTCAGTATATGTTATTTTCTGTATCACATACCCACAATCTCTCTTTTCTTCCCATGGCCACTATTCCTGTCTTAATTTTCATCTACCAAGAGGTGGATCTTCTCACAGACTCACATACAGCATTTCTTCATTCCATTTTCTCTATTCCATTTCACCCTTCAAATTGGAGCCAGGAAAATCTGCCCTTGTCATTTATTTTTTGCTAAAGAATAATAGCTTACATACTTATAATGTATTAAAATTTAAATGTTTACAAAACACGTTCTTCCCAACAATCTTGTGAAGTAGGCAGGATGAGTGTTATCATCATCCTCTTACAAATTTAGAAATTGAGACTCAGAGAGGTAAAATCATTAGATTAAAGAAGGGTAAAATGTCAATAATGTTAAGAACATACATTCCCACGTAAGTATCCATAAACCCGAGGGAGAAACCAAAGCAGAAAACATGGGTGATGAAAAAATCAGGCTCAGGATTTACTACATGCCACCTAATCAAAAGAAGGAACTGGATAACAAATTCCCGATGCAGATTACAAAGCTGGCACAGAAACTGAACATAATTATTACAGGGGACTTCCACTATCTGTCATAAACTGAAGAATTACTTTTTCTCAAAGTAGAGCATCTGACAAATTCTAAACTTGCTCTGCAGAGAATTTTATGTTTCAAAAGATTCTAAAAGGAAGGTTGGCTCAACTGGGATGGGAAGTTCTCAAGAATGAAAGTCTAATAAAATACACACCATTCAGCTAAAAAAAGAAATGGGAAGTTTAAATGTTAAATAAATAAATGAGGAATTTATTTTTAAAAACTGATGAAAAAGAAACTTCATAAAAGATGGAAAGGAAAGCAGGTACCTAAACATGAATGTGAAAAAGTAGCACAATCTTACATGATTAAGGATGGTCAAAGCCTAGAAGAAACTGAGATCTCTCATCAATACATAGGAAAACAAAAAGGTATTTTCTAGTTAGGATGAAGGCAATGATGAGAATGGTAATGAATTTTTTAAAAGTTTATTATAAACATAGTAATCTTCAATAAAAATAATCATACAAACATACAAAATAAAGTATAAAATCTTCCATAAACTTTTAGTGTTTAAAGATGTATAGTTTAATGAATTAATATAAAACTAACAAAAATGTCCTTGCTCACTAACATTACAAGACCATATGAAATTCTATTGCCATTGGGTTTGTTATAAACATGTCATTTCATTCAGTTCTGGTTTTGTTAATCTCACATTTCGTTATTTCATATAACTCTTTTCCTTTTTCCTTTAGTATTTCATACTTTCACTTTTACAGCACGGCAACAATTGTTCACATCAAAAACTCTTCACTCCTTTGTATTGTGCACATCTCTGAATATTCAACAAATCTTATGGACCACTTTTCAGAATAAGGCTTTTAAGTGCATAAATACACAAGGTAACAAAAGAAACAAATTACAGTGATATAAAATTATTTTTAAAAATTAAAGTTCATGGCTCCTTTGAAATCTATCCATGGATTGGAAAGCACAATTTTAAGTCATTTTCCAATTAATAGACATATTTGACATTATAAATATGGCAGCCATGAATATTTCCACAAGCCATGTCCCTTTTGTTCTTTTTTGAAAGATGTTTTTAGAATAAAGTCTTAGCAGTAGCATAATTGAGTCACATAAATAACTCTCTGACATATTTGCAGCAGTCTACAGTCCCATTGAGTACCTGTTTTCCTATAGCACCACCATTGGTGAATTGCATCATTTTTTTGTTTGAAATTACGATTGTTATAAGATAGCGTCAACAGAAATAAATCTAATAGACAAAAATATAAATTTCACTGATGTTAACAAAAATCATCTTTAAAATTATAGAATAGCTTGAAAAAGTCATGTTAAAACAATATTGGGGGGAATACAGAGAATTGTAACTGTAATGAGTCAGCAGTGTGCATAGCAGTCAAAAAAGCTAACTAGTTACTGAAGAAGAAAACTTGCCTCTGATTTATCATGATTAGATTTTACAAGCAAGAAACAGAGAAGAAAAAAACTCTCTGAGAGGTTCTGTAGCTGCTTTCAAACATTCAGAGCAGCTTTTACTGAATAAACTGAACTGGCCACAAAGCTAGAAATGAAAGAAAAAAATACTACAAAAAGAAACTAACTGCAGCACAGCACAAGTTGCTGCAACATTTCATTAAAAGTTACTGATAAATGATCATTTTACCCAAGAAATCCCTCGAAAGTACACAAATACATCTACCTTTGCTATGCCACATGTTACTTATCTTACATTTATAGAACTGCAATGACTCAGGATGTAACACATTTAAATATATCCTTGGAGAGACGTCACCTCATAAAAATTTCTAAGTGTGAATTTTGCTAAAGCTTGGCTTTCCAAAGAAATCAAACAGCCATTTTTCATCTCTAAGACATGCTAGTCAGCAAACTGCCAAATCTATACTTTGTCACATATTTACCAGTATTTATTAACCTCTTTGTGCCATTTTAATAACAAGCTGGGGGAAAAGTCAGCAAATAATGCCATAAGTCAATGCCAATATGTTGGTCTTGGCACTGAATGTTTGATTTCCAACCTTAACAATATGTTTATTCAAAATAATATACTGCAAGGTTAGGGGTAAAAACAAAACTGGTACGGTTAAAAACAAAAGAGGAAACAAACAGGAAAAAATACCACAGTCATTGGTATTTTAGAAAAGCTAGTGATGTTGCTCTTACCAATAATAAACAGTTCTTTTGAAAATCCACATTACACTAAATATGACTTATTTTAAGTGGGACACTCTATAATCTGTCCTCCATCTGACAGTAAAGGAAACTAAGCAGATGTTGCAACACATAAAACAAATCAACTTTGATTATTCTATGCCTTCCACTAGAATAAAATGAAAAATTTTACAAATTTATGTTATTATTTTTTTAATTTAGACGCATTTTATGTCTTTAGAGTATATTTATAACAAAAATTTTAAAACAATTGCAAAGAGCAAAACGATACTGTCATGTCTTTCAGAGAAACCTCACTATATAGCATAATGGCTTTGCAAATCAACTGTTATGTTTATATAAATTTTAATTACTATTCATAATTGCCTTTTTAGCCTGTCTGTAAATTCATAATCCACCATAAAACCAATTTCATTGTACATCCAAGGGTACACAGCATGGCATAGTATGTATTTTTAAATATTTTATTAATTAATACAAGCAAATAGAAAGCATTAGTTTCAGTCAAGTAAATCTGAGTTTTAAAATATTAGTATATTCAAAGAAAAATACATTATTAGAACAAATTCCTGGTTATCTTCCTTTGAAAGTTGAATATTATCAAACTCCAATTATTGACATCTCTGTTAAAGTAAGAGGTGTGAGAACTGCAAAATGAATAATTGCAACTTGAGTATATTTCTGCAGTCATTTTATAGTTACACTCAATAAAGTATTGTTCCAACTGAAAGAGGAAAAAAGAAAAAAAGCAAAAAAATTACCACTAATTTATATTTCTACATAGAAATGTATAAGGTTGGGATAAGTCATACTCTAATTTGATGAACACTTTCTCAGTATTAGCTTTGGAAGTGTTTGAAATCCAAAAATGTCCTAATTCTCTGATGTTGGAGAGGTGGCAGAAAAACACAACATTAAAAGTTAATGTGACTTAATTCAACTCTAAGTATCCACACAATGTTTGATTTGTACACAAGTATTAATAAGAATTTGCCTGATATCATTGGTATATTTTCTATTATATTTTTAATTATCTGTATAGAAATTTTCCACTTTATGAATTACTATAGTTTTTAAATCCTCAACCAGTTTTCACCACATGTGCCTAAGTGTCCTTCACTTACCACTCTGATACACGTACAGGAAATGCTAATTGTATTAGAGGCAGGGAAAATGATGGTAATTTATGTGTTGAATAAACTTTTACAAAATGTTTACTATATGTAAAGCACTGTATTATGTGAGAGACAATATGCATACACAACATGTATAATATCTACACACATACACACATAGCTTTCCCAAAACTAGATTATATTATAAATGAAATGATTTTCAGATTAGTGTCATAAGATCATAGATCAAGAGCTGAAAGAGATCTCAGAGGTCATACAGGCCAGCACCTCTCATTTTACAGAATTACTTGCTATGTCCTCCCACTACATAACTTGAGATAATCATGAATGAAATATACTATTTATGCAATAGAACTTGTTTTTCTTCTACATAGGAAGTCTATAACTGACCTCTGTATACGACTACATTCTTTGGTGCCAAATGTTCCAACAACCTTCAACACAATTTCATAGCTTCAAATTTTTTTCCTCAATAGTATTCTAAAAGTAGCCAAACGCCTTTATTCCAACATAACATATTCAAAGGGTAGGAAATATGAAATTTAATTGTGCAAAAAGAAAACAGAGAATTTGTAGAAATTTATCACAACCACAAAAACAGAATCTTTTCCTTTTGATGATGTACTGCTGCAATCAATTCCAAATGTACTTACAAAGATTTGTGAGGAAAAAAGTGATTAAAAAACTGTTTTAGGGGAATATTTGAAAAACTCTCAGTTTGTAAGCAAAAAATATATATATCTATATATAATCCCAGATAGTTAAAATACCTGTTGTGTGTACTTTTGTATTTCATCCAAAACAAATTCTACTTCTTTTGAGCTTGTCAATGAAGCAAGGTTTCCACTCAGGCTGTAGCAATAAAGTTTAGCATTGTCATAGTTTTCTTTGCTGGAATTTATTCGAAGGCATGCATCTCCAATATGATTCCATCCCTCTCCACAAAGATGAGCTAGTGAGGAAAATCCATGCTTAATTTGAATATTTACAACAGAAGTTTTATTTTTTCAATTATTTTTAATTCCCAATAAAAATTCTTGAAATTTACCTAATCTCCAACATAATTTCCTTATTGAAAAAGAATATTTAAAGTGGGTTGATGTGGTGATCAAGATCTGTTTCACCATTACAAAATAGATGTGATACACTGCCTCTAAAATTCTATTAATACAACTTCAGCAATAGATTCAGTTTCTATGTATTCTTTATGGCAGTCCAAGTAAATCACCGAATTTATCAGTATAAATAATCAAACACACAAAAAATCACTACTAAATTCCTATTGATGTTCACACATCTAATCCAAAAAGTGGGAAATCATTCTAAAAGAATTCCATTCTAACAGAATTATAACAATAATTTCAGAACTACTTCATTTACACAGACTATTATTCTTTACTTCTGATGTTCTATTGATACATAGTTGTTCTTCAATTTTAAAATTATAGCTATTAATTAAACTGCCTTTTTCTATTTTTCTTTAGCAAAGAAGCTAAAAATTTTGCTTTCCAATTTTTGCTTCTACATGACTTTTAATTTAGTAACTCATGGTCTATCCACCAAGGTGGTTCAATCTAATCTGATAGTAGTAGTCTATTTTTTGAGGCTTTACTAGACAGGGAAAATACTTGATGCAGGGAGATAAATCAAAAGAATATTGTGATAGTTCAAACCTGAAGGCAGGAGAATCTCTAATAGGTGGGGGCTAAGTGGAGAACAGAAGAAATAAAAGAGGGATGTGAAGGTAGAAATAGTAAGACTTGGATGCAGGTTGGAGTTTTTGTGCGTATGTATATAATATATATGAAGAGAAAGAAAGACAGAGAGAGATAATATTCTATTTTCCAAAAAAAAATAATTTTAGAGAGAGGAAATTAAAAGCAGCTCAATTTCCAAAGAAAGTAGAATAGTCCCTCTTCATATTTGCAATAACTTGGGATTATTCTTTAATCCTATCACATTCCACCATGTAGCTTACTTATTTGCATACATGTCATATTCCTCCATACTTCTATCCCTCTGGGCATCTATGCAGGTTTATTCTTAGAATGCTAGCAGAGTACCTTACATAAGTAGGACCTTTAAAATGTTTAACTCAAATGAATATGTTGTTCAGGGTCCCATTAAAAACTCTACATAGTATTTACTACACATTTCATGACATGTGAGAACAGCCTAGGGTGTGTGTGTGAAGGGGGGGAGTGATCCAGTTTTTTTAAAGGTTTTTTTGCATGTCAAACTATGGAATAATGAATTATTTACATATATGTATATATGTATTAAAAGATTACCATACTTCTGCCAATTATTATAAACAAACGCCTTACTTCAATGCAATGACTAATATTGGGAAGCAAGCAGACCTTTTTATTTTTAGAAAAAAGTGAATGTTCTTACTTTAACATATTTTAGTTTAATGGTATTTGCAAGCAGACCCATCATCAAGACCAGTTACAAAATTCCAACATTGTTACCTGGTAAAGCCTGACACTCTTGCTGTCGTTGATCCCATTGGCAGTTTAAGTTTAATGAGCAACTTTTACAGCTGGTCAGTTTATTACAGATCTGTTCATTTTTGACATGACATTTGGTGAAGTTTTTTACTGACTAGGAAATAAAAAAGATATACCAAATTAATTTTTTAATTTTTCTAAAAGATCAATAAGTTTAGTTGTTTAAAAGTATTCAATACCCATAATTCCAGAGATCACAATTGTTTAGATATTAAATATTATTTAATATAGTCTAAATATATCAGGTAGTTTAACTAAAATAAAATAAATCCAAAGTAACTGATGCAAAAGAGGGTGTCAAAATACAAACATGCTGAGCTGCTATACATCATAAAGCATTTTCACCATATCCATTTCTATAATGGAAGTATTCCATCTCTCCTTTTTTCATTGCCCAACTTGTAGAAAAAATAATCTATACTTGCTGTCTTTCTCTTCAGCAGTCCCTGGCTCCTCAAATCTTTATGCTCTAACTTCCAACCTGCCCCCTCTCACTCAACCCATTGGACTAACACTGCTGTCTTCAATGTCACCAATTATCTCCCATTTGACAAAATCTCAGGTTATGCTCTCCTTATCTTCTGTTTTGTATTTGGGACTGGCTGACCATTTTCTTCCTCTACAGTAAATCCTTCCTTTGTTTCTGTGAGATGTTATGTTCATAGTTCTTCCATTTATCATATCTTTCTCTGTCAGTGATTCAAAGTCATTATTCTTCTTCACAAATGTGCACATTGTGCAGTGCTGTTTCCTCTGCCCTCTTCTTTTTGTCCACATGTTCTTCAACCTCATATACTACCTCAGCTTTAACATCAACCCAATGCAGATGACTCACAGATTTGTATTTTTATCCCTGCTATCCTGGATTTCAGATTCATTTTTTCAACTTCCTGTCAATGTTGTTTTTCAAACTTCTCCTATGTACTCTAGATGCAACATGTATAAAAACCAAAATCTACAACTTATTCAAAGGTGTTAATAGAAGGACAATTAGTTTTGGAGGTAGAAGAGCTGAGTTTGAATCCTATCTCTGCCATTTCCTAGTTATAAGCCCTTGGAACAGTCCTAACTTCTTTATGCTCCCAATATCTTTAGGGAAATGGGGAAAATAATATATTTTCTTACCTGTTTTGTAGGGTTATAGGACAATATATGTAACATTTTATAAACAGTAAATAATAATCATAAATAGCATATATATAGTGCTTTAACACAGTGGTGTCAAACTCAAATAGAAACAGAGGCCACTAAATCACATATAAGGATTCCTATGAGTGCATATTAACTTAGAAAACCACTTTAACATTATGTTTCTTTTATTGTATTTTCTTTTATTTGGTTCAATATTTCCCAATTACAATTTATTCTGATTCAGGATGCCTTTGGGAGCAGACTTTATATTTGACACCTCTGCTTTAAGGTATACATGTTATGTCATTTGATATCAATGAGGTCAGTGATATTATTACCATTTTACAGATGAGAAAATTGAGGGTGAGAGAAATTAAGTGATTTATCCAGAGTCACATGGCTGGTATATATCTAAGGTAGGATTTAAACTATATTTTCCTGAATGCAAGTCCAGCACTTCATGCATCACATCACACTATAAACATTAAATTAAAAGCATTACTTTTATTCATTCCCAAAGCTACTGTTCCTACAAACTTACCTATTACTATTCATAGCATCCTTCTTCCATTAACCTAGACTTTATGTTTCATACCCAAATAGCCACCAAATTCTGCCCATCTTAAAATCACTCCCATTTGTCCCTTCATTCCCTTTCCTGTCACCACCAACCACCTTCTGTCAATTGGTCATTGTCACTCACTTGGACCTTTACAAATACTCACTATTTTTTCTACCTCATACTCCCTGCTAGCATTATCCAATACATCCTACATGCTCTTGTCTTTTTTTGTCATGGTCAGACACACCTTAATTTTTTATTTTATATAATTACCTTGATAGAAATAAGCAAATATGAACATTTCCACATACAAACCAGAAAAGGATTGTATAATAAAGCATGTCTATTCTGTATAGTTTTTTAATGGAAGTACATATTAAATTTGACATGGTAGCATTTTCTTGCATATGTCCTCTTCTAAACTTCTTTCTGCTCTTTTTTATATATTCTTTATATGTTTCATTATCATTTTTTCTGCTTAAAATTAGAATCACTACCTACCACTCCTTTGAACAATTCTCTGCCCACTCCCCCAGGAAAAAAAAATGTCTCTTTGAACAAATAAGTATAGTTTTGTTGTTGTTCAGTCATTTCAATTGTGTCTGAATCTCTGTGACTCCATTTAGGGTTTTCTTAGAAGAGATACTGGAGCAGTTTGTAATTTCCTTCTCTAGCTCATTTTACAGATGAGGAAACTGAGGTAAGCAAGGTTAAGTGACTTGGCCAGTTTCTGGGACATCTGAACTCAGGTCTTCCTGACCCTAGGCCCAGAGCTCTATCCACTGCACCACATAGCTGACCACTATAGCAAAGAAAAATAAGTTAATGCATAGGTAATGTCTAGAAATACATTTCTTATTATGAACTCACATTCCATCACTTCTCTATCAAGAGATGTGAAGCATTCTTCATCATCAATGTTGGGTAATGATTGGCCATGGCACTGAGCAGAAGTCTTAAATCTTTCAAAGTTATTTTCCTTTACAGTGTTGTAGTAATTGTAAAAGCTGTTCTGGTCTTGCCCAACTCATTCCATAGCAGTTCATAAACATGTTCCCAAGATTTTCTGAAGTTTTCTTATTATCGTGTTTTACAGTGTAACAGAATTCCATTATATTAATACATCACAATTTGTTTAGTCATTCCCAAATTCATGGGCATTTTGTTTCCACTTCTTTGCTATAAAAAAGTGTCCTCCTATAAATATGTTTATACTTACAAGTTCTTCAAGTTGTGGTATATGAATGTAATGGAATATTATTGTGCTATAAGAAATGATGAGCAAGGATGGTAAGTGTGCTTGCTTTTAGCTAAGATGTTTCCCCTGGTTCATTTACTGAGAGAAAGAGACTTCAAGATATATCAAAGACTGAGTGAAGATGAAGATCTTTCATCTTTTATCTGTTTCAACTTGGTCCCTAAGCAAATCACCCTTGAATGTAGACACATTATTTGCCCAACTTGTCTCAAGAACAAAGCTTCTCCATCTTCATGCTGCACTGTATGCTGGAAATTCTCCTAGCTGAGAACTCTTCAGGCTGACATGGTCATGTATCCACAAGGAGAAGGCTTGTGTGAGATACACAGGGAAGACCAGAAGCTATTTTGTGAGCAAAACCACACCCTACTCTGTGGGACCTGCTATAAGTCAGGGAATCATAGGAACCACAAACATTGGCCCATTGCAGTAGCTGCTCTGAAGTTTAGGAATAATATCCTGACAAGTCTTGAAACTTTTCATAATTCTCTAGAAAATATTCAGAGACTTCTTAGGCAAGAGAAAGAGAAATCTGTGACATGGACAGACCCCAAAACTACAACCTATGAATTGCAGGCTGAACAGGAATATCAGATAATGAAACAAAAGGAGGCATAGGAAGCCATGATGTGCAGACAAAGATACAATCAAATAATAGATACAATCAAAGAACTGGAAGAAAAGATCCAGAAGCCAAATGTGGAACTAGTCCAGGAATTTACTCAGATTTTCAATATGATGTTTCACAGGCTTTACAAACCAGAGTCTTTCCATTCTTTTAGTCCAAAGTTTCATTGTTTGTATTGCTCTGTGGTCAATGAATTTTTACACTTCCAAACATTAGGACTGTCGCAGGGCTACAATCACTACTACCTGTCTGAAGATAAAAAGACCTTTATCATAGTTGTATCTGTATCATCAGGAAAGACATATACCATTTTCATAACTGGAAGTGTTAAACTTGAGACCATGAAACTAAACATAATTGTGAACCCTTTTATGTGTCTGTATGGTTACTATCCTTGAAGAGAAATGATGTTGTTGGGAAAACTTTATAACATTGCTTGAACACATTCCCGCATGGCTAAGAAACCAGACCCTTTGCCAAGAGATCAGATTTGTTTAATGTTTTAATCAGGAGCCATCTCATGCTGACCAGAAACCCATTTAGAACTGAAGACTGACATAGGTTGTTAATGTTACTGCAAGTCATCTGTTGTTATTATCAGCTACATGACAACAATGGGTAAAGTACTGGGTTTGGAGTCAAGAAGATCTGGGTTCTGTGTAACCACAGCTAGTCAGTTAACCTCTGTTTCCTCAGTTTTCTCAACTGTAAAATAGAGGAAATAACAGGGTTGTTGTGAGAATTAAATGAAATAATACTTGTAAAGCTTCTAGCACACTGCCTGACACATAGTAGACACTGAATAAATTTTGATTGATTTATTGGTACAGTGCAAGCCTTGGAAACAGGAGGGCCTAAGTTTGAATCCTGCCTCAGATTTTAACTAGCTGTCTGACTCTAGGAAACCAGAAAGGTTAAATTTTTGTGTATAACAGAATGCTATAATAAGAGAAAACAATTTGTGCCAACCCACAAAGTTACAAAGTGGAGAAAGTATGACTTGCTGATAAACTGCAAGATGGTTTGTACAGGAGACATGGACTTTCTCAAAA
Organism: Vombatus ursinus; assembly: GCF_900497805.2. NCBI lineage: Eukaryota > Metazoa > Chordata > Mammalia > Diprotodontia > Vombatidae > Vombatus > Vombatus ursinus. The sequence goes on from NW_020948983.1 coordinate 5,590,018, forward strand.
ATAAAATGTCTTCAGGATAAGAAAAAGGACGTCTGTCAATATTATGTCAACTGTAGAATGATGTTTGGTAAAGACAAGGTCAGAATTGTTCAAAGGTATAAAAACTGGGGTAATGTAATAGAATTTGGTAGTCTCTCTTACAGGCTATCTACATGAATATATTCAGCATGCATGAATGCATGCTGGCTACTACATGTGACAATCAATAAACTTCTCACAAACTTGAAAAAAAAAGAAATGATGAGAAGGCAGAATTCAGAAAAACCTTACATCAGACTTATATCAACTAATGTTTAGTGAAATGAGCAGAACCCAGAGAACGTTGTACACAGTAACAGTCAAAATGTGCAATGACTAACTTTGATAGACTTATCTTTTCTTAGCAATGCAAGCATCCAAGAGAACTCCAAAGGACTCACAATGGAAAATGCTGTCCACATACAGAAAAAGAACTATGGAGTCTGAATGCAGATCAAAGCATATTATTTGCTCTCTCTCTCTCTTTTTTCTTTTTTTTTTGTTTCTTTCTTCTTTCTCATAGTTTTTCCCATTGGTTCTAATTCTTCTTTACAACATGACTAATGTGAAAATAGGTCCAATATGAATGTATATGTACAGCCTATATCAAATTGTATGCCATCTTAGGGTAGGGAAGAGGAAAGATAGGGAGGAAATTGGAACTCAAAATCTTATGGAAGTGACTGTTGAAAACTAAAAATAAATTAATTAGTAAAAAAAAAAGAAAAAAATACTTAGTTTTTTCTCCATCTTTATTCACTTTTGGGTATATGACTAATAGTGCTGTTTCTGGGACGAAAGTAGGTACAGCTTCAATGCCTTTTGTAGTTTAGTCTCAAATTGTTTTCTAAAATGCTTGAATCAAAACCTACGTAGCCAAGAATGGAAGGAATGAAGAAAATTGGGAAAAACCTTTCACAGACAATCTTTCAGATAGGACATGCTTGTGTTGGAATATTGCTGAACTGGTTGATTTAGAAAAACATGGAAAGACTTGGACCTATGAAGGAAGATACTATGCACCTTCAAAGAAACAGAGGACTGGTGGAAATGCGCCTTGTGCAGTCTTACATATATGTGTATGAATGTATATGTGTATATACATGTATGTTTATAGATATCTGTATATATCCATGTGTATATATTATACACATACATATCCACACTTAATTGTAGCCTTCTTTAGGGTGGGGTAATGGGGGAAATAAAGTAAAAAGCACACAGCAGAAAACAAAAGAAAAACAATAAGGAAGTAAAACTGGGCAACTTTAAAAACAATATGTAGTATTTTTATATAGGTTTTCTTGAAATGCAAATTTGTTGTTTTATACTGAATTCTTTCTTATGGTCTGCTGTACACATGGCAATGTTTTTTTTCCCTTCTTTTCTCATTTTGTATTTGTTTAAAATAAAAAAAATACAAAAATAAATAAAATAAAATGGTTGAATCAGCTCATTATCAATATTATCCAAAGAACTCCTCCCATAATTCTTCCAACCTTAAAAAAGGCCTTCATTATGAGAAATAAATATAGCCAAGCAGAACAAATTCACACATTGATCATGTTGAGAAAAATACTACATAGTTCATTGTGCACCTATACATCATCATTTCTCTAGTACAATGTTGAAGTCACAGGAAAACTGTTGCTATATTTTTGTACACATATATCTTTTCCATCTGTCTTTGATCACTTGGTAGTACAAGCCTAGCAGTGGTATCACTGGGTCAACTAGTGGTGAATATGGTGGAATATTTTTAAATTGCTTTACAAAACTGTTGGGCTAATTCACAGTGCCAATCTTCCCACAAGTCTTCCAAAAACTGAAATAAAAGTTACTTCAAGGGGGAGATAGGCTGGGAATATCAGGAAAGGCCTCATTTAAGAGATGGTACTTTAGCCGAGTTTTGAAAGAAACTAGAGTATATAAGAGATGAAAGTGAGGAGGACAAACATCCCTGGCATCAGAAGCTTATGCAGAGGTCCTAGATGAAATATCTTTTGTAAAAGAGACCAAGTAGGCTTGTTTGGCCATATTTGTGCAACAAGAGTAATAATGTATAAAATAAGTTTAGAAAGGCAGGCTGAAGCCAGGTTTTGAAGAGCAAGTGACAAGTAAGTGAATGTAGTTTATTCTGTAGATAAGAGGGAATTCCTTGAGTTTATTATTCAGGAGAGTGACATTTTTATATTAAAAAAAAGCAGATGCTATACAATTACAGATGCTTACAATTAGAGCAATTAGATCCCAGTCCCAAAATAAGTCTAAAGTCAAGTGGGCTAGAAGAATGAGCAAGCAAACAAAAAAGAATCTCACAATTAAATGCCATTATGGTTATGGGGATACTCAAGACACAAACCCAGAAAAGAATGATCTCAAAATATTCATAAACAAAGCCTTGAAGTAAAACAAAGTTTGGGCACAAACTCACCTAGAAAAGATGAAGCGATAGTTTTAAAAAGTGTTAAAATGATATTTTATTAATAAAATGAGTGTGCTTGAGGAAAAGGTTGGAAAAATAAATGAGAGCTATGGTAGAAAGAAATAGAAGGGGAATTAACAGCATGAAGGAGGAGAAACTAAATGTTGGCCAAGAAAAACCTCCCTGAAAATTAAAATGGACCAAATGGAAATCAATGCCTCCACGAGGTAATATGAAATATTAAAACAAAGTCAAAAGACTGCAAAAATAGAAGAAAAGGTAAGATATCTCATGGCAAAAACTTACCAGGAAAACAGAATAAGGAGAAAATATTTAAGAATCATTGGACTACCTGAAAACCAAAAACAAAACAGCCTCATATTTAAAGAATCTTAAAATTGCCCATATCTCTTAGAATCAGAGGACAAAAGAGAAATAGAAAGAAATAACTGGTTACCTCCTAAAAGAAATACCAAAATTGAGAACTGCCAGGAATATCATAGCCCAAATCCATAGCTATCTGGTCAAAAGAAAAAAAAATGCTGCAACAGCCACAAAGAAAAAATTGAAGTACTGAGGAGTCATAGGATCATATATGATATAGCAAACACCACTATGCAGAAGAGATTTTGAAAGGATATTCCAGAAGGCAAAATAAATAGGCTTATAGACAGGAATGATTTACCCAGCAAAATTTATTCAGTATAATCCTAATGGGGAAAAGTAGATGGAATGGAGGGCTTCTAAGCACTCCAGGTGAAAAAGAGCTATATGGATACTTAGTGGTTTAAACATAGGAGTTAAATAAAACATAAAAAGGTAAACATTAATGAACAATTGTAAAAGTCTAAACGTGAATTCAAATATGGAAACACAAAACATGTTTTTTCCTCTGAATCCTATCATGATCAGGAGATATAAATGAGTCTAATTAGACAAGGCCTCAGAGTGGTTCTGTTATATATTGAGATCTTAAGAGACGAATGGAAAAAGACAGAAGAGGAATAAACTGGTGGTAGAGGAAGAGAAAGGAAGGTTAGGGAAAATTATCTCACATAATCAGAGTACTAGTATACAGGTATACAAAGAGAAAGGGAGGGGGAGGCACTTGGACCTAACTCTCTGAACTGGTCGAAGTAGGTGAGAATACACACATGCACAGACAGGACAGTGTAAAAATACATGTCACTAACAGGAAGAGGAGAAGAGAAAAGAGAAATTTAGAGGAAGGTTAAGTTAAAGAGGGGTAGCTTTGTGCTATAGTGGATTGATCCCAGGCCTGGAGCCAGGAAAACTTTTCTTCCTGAGTTCAAATCTGGCCTCAGACACTTACTAACTATTTGACCTTGGACAAGTCACATAACCCTATTGCCTCACTTTCTTCATTTATGAAATTATCCAGAGAAAGAATGGTTAGCCACTCCAGTATTTTTGCCAAGAAAACCCCAAATGGGGTCACAAAGAGTCAGACATAACAGACAATGACTAAGCAACAAACAGAATAAAGAAAAGATTAGTCCTGAGCAAAACAAACTCTAAGAATGTACAAAAATACTAATAGCTCTGTTTGAAGGATCAAAGAATTGGAATCTGAAGGGGTGCCCGTAAATTAGGTGATGGCTAGACAAGTAATAGTATATAAGTAAGCTAGAATATTAATTGGGACATAGGTGGGAGAGAAGACAGAAGAAATATATATATGTACATACATATATGTATATATGTAAATCTAATTTTTAGAAGCGTATGCTATCTGTATAAAGGTATCTGCACAGAGATGATAATTGAATCCATGGAAACTGATAAGAACATCAGGAATATAGGAGAAAAGAGAAAATAAGAAGAAGCAAAACATGAGTGGTTATCCAAGAAAGAAATTGAGAAGTACTAGGAAGGACAGAGGGAGATCCAAGAAAATGTGGTTTGTCCTTCATTTTTGAAGAGGACTGATAGCATCATAGATGATGTCTTGATTTGCATGTGGCCTGGATTTAAGTGAAGCAGAGTTGTGCAAAGTCATCCGCCTCACTTTCTCTTCCAGAATCTATGAAGTCCAATGGCAGGACAAAAGCCAAGATGACTGGTGATGGCCTAAGATGCAGTGGATGACCTTGGTGTCTTACATATCTGACCAAGCTCTAAGTGCTCCACAGCATCTGCTTCAGATACCTTCATGGACATTGGAACAAGTTGTTCTCATCCAACCATTCTGTCAGTGGAAGTCTTCAGATGCTTGGAGTAGACATCCCCTTATTTCACCAATGGGTTTGAAGCTTGTCAGTTACCCTCAACTGGTTTAGTCTGTCTACAGAGAAAGTTTTACCAGGGTGTGGCCCCTGTGCATGCTCCAGATTTTTGGAGTCAAAGGTGACAAATTACTTTGTCATGAAAACCCAGAGAGGAAAGGGAATCCAGGAGGTGGGTCTGGAAAGAAAATGAGTGATTAGGAGGGATGAGTAATGAGAAAAGTCCACAAAATTCAAAAACTAGATATTTTTGGTAAAGTTAGGGAAAGCAGTTTCAATTCAGTAATAACTACAAATGCCAGATTGCAAAGGGTTGGAAAGTTAGGCATAAAGCAACTAAGAAAATGGAAGCAAGAATCATAAATGTTTTTGTCTAGTTTAACCATGAATACCACTTCACCAGGGATATTAAGTAACTTATTAGTAATCCATATCATATATCTTTTATCTTTTTAATAGTAATGTTCCATAGAGCTTTTTGTTTTGCCTTACTAAGGTATATAATAAAGATATATTTAAAACATTCAATGGATCATTACAAAAATTCATCTGAATTATCTAGTAAACTTTAAATTGCCCGATAAAAATTACTAAAAATACCTAAACAAAATGTTAGAATATAAAACAGAATAATAGCATGTTACCAAAGTTTAACATATTCACTATCTAAGTACACTTTCAGCTCTTAATTAAGAAAAACATTGCTGTTCATAGTTGCTAATTGTTAGATACTGAACCAGTACGACTGCTGGCAGGACCAATATAATTAATGATGGAGAAAGCTGATTGTTCTTTTGAAACATATTTTGAAAAAAAAAAGAAAAAAAAAGAAACATATTTTGATGTTTTTTATTGGACCACTAAACCAGATGCCCATTAGTAAAAAGACTCCAAAAAATACCAGTTACATTTATATACTCAATATATATTGATATATATTGAATTGTAAATTCAAGATGAAAATTTCTGAGAGGCAAGCAGTATACTTAGACTATCATGGCTAAATACAGCACAGAATATGCAACTTGTCATTTTTAAAAAGTGGCAAAATCGCAAAATTATATATACTTGCACAGATTTTGCAGTAGAAGTCCAATAGACGTTTTTGTACCCATTAACATTTGATTTAGTTTAGTCATCAGACATACTGACAAAACAGCCTAAACAATACAACTGAATGAAATATAAAAAACGAGTACCTTCTGCTCTCTTATACTATCCCAAAGTAATTCTTCACTTATTAACATCATCAAAAACAAAATCCTGAAGCAAAAAGGCCACTTTATAAAATAAATCCTTGATAGTGTTTACATATATATGAACATATAATTTTAAGATTATAAAACATATGTGTATATAAATTTAATGGAAACTTCCGAGCAAAGTAACCTTGAGATTATCCAACAATGATTAAAGAGAAACCTGCTGGCAAAATTTTTCTAACACTGTTCCAAATTGCATTCCCTTATTCCCAATCCTTATTTTCTTTACCTCTAGTCTCCACATTGCTTGTTGGAAATTTCATTAACTGAATTTAAATAAAAGTCTAAAAGTTAATTTGTACTTTAAAAATGCTGTTAAGTTACATTAAAGTTATAATTTGAAGAGAAGTGAAAAACCTAAGTTATAACATGTATGGTCTGAAACTATAAATACATATAAATCTACAAAATCAAAATGACCACATTATCATTCAAAATCTTCAACTTTGCTTTTTTCAAGTTCTGAATACTATTTTAGTATACAGTAAGAAAACTAAGAGATGGCCAAGTTACATCAGATAAAAGGAAGGAATAGTTTTCCCATTTTTCTCAGATAGTTCTCTCTTGACTACATTTTCTTTTACTTGTTCTCCTTCCAACAATCTTTACCTTGGGAAAAAATGCTTAATTCCTTTTGTTGATTACAAAAAAAAATGCAAATTAATTTTTCTCATTTGGTCAAATTGTGTAATGCTTGATTACTTTTTGGTGAGAAACTTTTTATTAATAGTATTTTATTTTCCCAATTATATGTCAAGACAATTTTAGCATTAATTTTTACAAGATTTTGAGTACCAGATTTTTCTCCCTGCCTTCCTCTCTTCCTAAAATGGAAGATAATTTGATATAGATTATACATGTGCTATCATATAAAACATATTTACATCATCACAGTTGTGAAAGAAGAAAGATCAAAAGTGAAAAAACATGAAAAAATAGAATGAAAAAATATACTTCAATCTGCATTCAGAGTCCATCAGTTCTGTATCTGGATATGGATAGCATTTTCCTTCTTGATTCCTTTGTGCTTGTCTTGAATCACTGTGTTGCTGAGAAGAGCTGAGTTATTCATAGTTGATCATCACACAATGTTGCTGACTGTGTACAATGTTTTCCTGGTTCTGCTCATTTCACTTTGTATCAGTTCGTACGTGTCTTTCTAGGTTTCTGAAATCTGCCCATTCCTCATTTCTTATTACACAATGGTATTCTGTTACATTCATATACCATAGTCTGTTCAGCCATTCCCCAATTGATTGGCATCCCTCAATTTCCAAGATTTTGCCACTATGAAAAGGGCTGCTATAACTATTTTTGCACATGCTTGTCCTTTTCCCTTTTTATGATTTCTTTGGTATCTCAGTTGTATTGCTGGATCAAAGGTTTGCAGTTCAGTTGCCCTTTGGGCATAGTTCCAAATTGCTCTCCAGAATGGTTGGATCAGTTCACAATTTCACCAACAGTGCATTAGTGTCCCAATTTTCCCACATCTTCTCCAATATTTATCATTTTTTCTTTTCTTTTGTTATATTAGCTAATCTAATAGGTGTAAGGTGGTACCTCAGAGTTGTTTTAATTTGAATTTCTCTAATCAAAAGTGATCTAGAGTACTTCTTCATATGCCTATATATAGCTCTGATTTCTTCATCAGAACACTGCCTGTTCATACCCTTTGACAATTTATTAACTGGGGAATCGCTTATATTTTTATAAATTTGATGCTGTTCTCTATATATTTGAGAAATGAGGTCTTTATCTGAGACATTTGCTATAAGATTTGTTTCCCAGGTTTGTGTTTTCCTTCTAATCTTGGTTGCATGGATTTTGTTTGTGCAAAAGTGTTTTTAATCTAATATAATCAAAAGTTATCTATTTTACATTTCACAATGTTCTCTATGTCTTTTGTTTGGTCATGAACCTGTAAATCATTTAACTTCTTTAAGAATTTAGATGCCATGTGCATATATGTTTAGTAGGGATATTACTTATTGTAATCAAGATGTAGTTTCCTTCCTTATCTCTTTTCATTAGGTCTATTTTTGCTTTTGCTTTGTCTGAGAACAGGATTGCTACCCCTATTTTTTTTACTTCAGCTGAAGAACAATAGATTCTGCTCTAGCCCCTTAACCTTTACTCTGTTTGTGTGTCTCTCTGCTTTAAGTGTGTTTCTTGTAAACCACATATTGTGGGATTCTGGTTTTTGATTCACTCTGCTATCTGCTTCCATTTTATAGGAGAGTTCATCCCACCACATTCAGATTTATGATTACTACCTGTGTATTATTCTTCATCCTATTCTTCCTCTTGTCTGTCCTTTTTATCCTTTCACCCTTTCCCTCCTTGCCAGTTTTGCTTCTGTCTACCACCTCCCCTGATCTACCCTCCCTTCTGTCAGCCTCCATTTCCCCCCCATTATTGTCAAGATATATTTCTATATTTAATTGATTGTATGCATGATTTCCTCTTTGAGCTAATACTGATAAGAGTAAGGTTCAAGTGATGCACCCATCCTCCCAACTTCCCCTCCACTGCAATATATCTTTCATGCCTCCTCATGTGAAATAATTTACCCCAATTCTAACTCTGCCTCTTTTCTGTACCCACTGTACTCCTCATCCCTTGATTTTTTATGTCATTCCCTCAAATTCACCTTATACCTGTACCCCCGTCTATGTATATTCCTTCTAGATGTACTATAAGTGATACAATTTTAAGAATTACAAGTATCATCTTCCTATATAGGGATGTAAATGTTTAGCTCTATTGAATCCCTTATGTTTTCTTTTCCTTTTTTACCTGTTTATGCTTCTCTTGGGTCTTGATAGTAGAGGTCAAATTTTTGGTTGAGTTCTGGTCTTTCCCTAATGAAAGCTTGAAATCATTTTATTTCATTGAATGACCATTTTTTCTTTTGATGTATTATACTTAATTTTGCCAGGTATGTGATTATTGCTTATAGTCCTAGCTCATTTGCCTTCAAGATTATCATGTTCCATCCACCTCCAATCCTTTAATATTGCAGTTGCCAAGTTCTGTGTAATCCTGATTGTGACTCCCTGATATTTGAATTGTTTCTTTCTAGCCACTTGTATTTTTTCCTTGACCTGATAATTCTGAAATTTGGCTGTAATGTTCTTTGGAGTTTTTATTTTGGGATCTCATTCCTGAGGTGATTAGTGGATCCTTTCAATACCTATTTTGCCCTCTGATTCCAGGATATCAGGGCAGTTTGATAATTTCTTGAAAGATGCTGTCCAGGTATTCCTTTTGACTATGGCTTTCAGGTAGTCCAATGATTGTCTCTCCTGGATCTATTTTCCATGTCAGTTGTTTTCCCATGAAGTATTTTACATTTTCTTCTATTTTTTCATTCTTTTGAATTGGTTTGATTGATTCTTGATGTCTCATAGAGTCAATAGCTTCCACTTACCCAATTCTAACTTTTAAAGAGTTATTTTCTTTAGTTAGTTTTTGTACTTCCTTTTCCATTTGGCCACTTCCACTTTCTAAGAAGTTGTTTTCTTTGGTGGATTTTTGTGTCTCTTTTTCCATTTGGATGATTCTACTTTTTAAGTAGTTGTTTTACTTTTCCAAGCTATTGACTCTTTTTTTCATAATTCTCTTGATTCACTCTCATTTATCTTCCCAATGTTTCTTCTACCTCTCTTATATGATTTTTAAGCTCCTTTTTGAGCTCTTCCATGAGTTCTTCCTGGACCTGGGACCACCTTTCATTTTCCTTTGGGGTTTTGCCATAGGTGTTTTGATATTGTTGTCCTCTTCTGAATTTATGTGTTGATCTTCCCTGTCACCATAATAACTTTATATGGTCAGATTCTTTTTTTGCTCATTTTTTGGCCTTTTTCCTTTCTCTTAAATTTGTGCCCTGCACCAGGGGTGGGAGGGGCACTGTCTTAGGCTTTTTGTGCCAGTAGCAGCATGCCCTGGCTGTTTACATGGTAGCACACTCATGTTGCCCTGAGGTCCACAGGGGACCCTCGTGTCTGACACTGAAGGGGTAGGGTGGAAGGTGACTGGTGTTGCTGGAGGCCATAGGGACCTGGTACCTTACCTGGTGCTGAACTGGGGTCCTAGTGCTAGTGTCTGGTATGTGCTGAGGCTAATGGGGTGTTTCTGCATTTCTTCGAGGCTACAACGAAGCATGTGGTGTCCTCTGGCAGCTGTCTGTTTGCCCAGGACTATGCTGAAACATGTGGCAGTTCCTGGAGCTAGAGTCTGCCAGTTTCCCTGCTATCCTGAGGCATGTGTGAGGGGGTCTTAGTGTTGGTGTTTGCCTGTTCCACCCCACTGGGGCTCAGGACCTCCTGCTGGTTTGCTAAGCTGAGTCTTCCTGCTGACTTGCTGGAATGCTTCCTGTTCTAAACTGTTCCCCTTTTACTCAAGTGAGACAGAGTTTTCTGGTCTTCTTCCAAGTTTCTTAGGCTAAAAAATTGTTCCACCTGATCTTTTTGCTGGTTCTGTTGTTCCAGGATTTGTTTGGGGGCACCATTTTATGGTTGTTTGGAGGGGAACATGTGAGGGTCACAGCAATTTATTTCTTACTCTACCATCTTGACTCCCAGAAGTCCTGCTTAATTATTTTTAACCCATAATAACAATAGCCGACACATATCATAATCTACAAAGTGTTTTATATAAATTGTAGTGAAAAGAGCATCAGATTAAGAGTCTGATGATCTGGTTTCAAATTTCTTGCTCTACAACCTAATATATATGTGATGTTAGGCAAGTAACTTCTCCCTGTATCTCAAGTTTTTCATTTGTAAAATGAAAGGTTTGGACTACATGACCTCTACGATTCTATGATCTCATTATATCTTAATGACATCATACTAAGGTGTGCACTACAGGTATTATCCCCATCATATGGGTGAAATCACCAGTTCAGCAGATTTTTGTCACTTGTCTATGGTCATAGAGTCAATAAACAGCATAGGTGGGGTTGAGGACTTGAACACCCATCCTTCTGATACACCATTTGGTACTCTTTGAACCATACTACACTATCCTTCCTATCCAATAAAACAATATTTTTATCTCTACACTAATTTGCACAGTGTTTTTTTAATTTTTGGCTCCTTCAAGATTATTGGCCTCTTCCAGTTTACATGGATGGATGATATTTTGAGAGTAGCCATATGGCCAAAGAAGAAATATCCTTTTTGCTGTTAATCACCCATTTACAATGTACTTCAAAAATTAAGAATGTTTATTATCATGTCATGAAGTTTAAAAAATTATAAATTTGTGTAAATAAGAACCATAATAGCATAATGTCATAACATCTTACATTCATTCAAGATTCTTGTCAGAGAAAGTGCTAGATACCATGTAAAATGCTATATAGATAGAATTAAAATCTATGAGTGTACAAGCTGTTAGTGGCTAAAATGGAATATATTCTAGGTTATATCAATAACTATTCAGTTAAAGAAGTGATCTTGCAATCACTTATAAGTGTTCCAATTCTATGTTCATGAACTCTAATACTCCTTATTTGATATTTACATTTTTTTCATTCTTTCTTTCCCCTAACCTTGTTTTTTATCCTCACTTTGACCTCTAATTTTTTCATGCCTTAGTTCTTTCCCAGGCTATATTCCCTATGATAGTTATTCTTCCCTCTCTTCTGTATCTTAATCCTTGAGTGAACCAACAACTCTACATTGTCCTCTACATATGGGAGTTCCTCACTCCTTTATCCTATCACTGATCATGTATTACCAAGTGCCAACCTTGGATTACTTGCTACCTTCACTCCTATTCAGATGTTTCTGAATGAAATTGAAGAAAGTGCAGCTATGATCTGGATCAGTGCTAACTAGGTCCACTAAAAATTTGAGTTACATAATCTCAACTAATTCCTTCTGTAGCAAGGTAATCCTTTTACTCCTCTTTAGTGAGTTCACTATCCTAATTGCCATAGCAGTTACATCAAATCTTTTCATCCCTCCTTAAATCTCCTATGCCACCTCCTCCCCTAGTAGTATATTGAAACCAGATGAAGGGGCTTGAAAGCTAATTGTTAAATTTTCAGTGTGAGCATGTACATCTCAGAAATTGGCAAACACTACAAATCACAGCTTAATTTAGTTTTTGGTGACTGTCTAGATTTAAGGTGACAAAGAAAATATGAATGAAAATTAAATGTGTAAAATAAAATAAAACTTTAAAAATATGCATTTTGGGGGAAATCAAACGGTAAATATTTATTGGCATTCCCCAGCCCTCCTTCAAACTTCTTAGCTGAGAATTCTACCTCTAATTCATTTAATAAATTGAAGCTAATCATCAAGAGATCCTTGATTCTCCTCTCCTTCACATTTCATATCACTCAGATGTTGCCAGTCAGGTAAACAAATATTTACTAAGCATCTACTGTGTGCCATCCACTGTGCTAAGTACTAGGGGTACAAAGAAAGCCAAGACAATCCCTGCTCTTACAGAGCTCACAATCTAGTGGCAGAGACAACCTGCAAACTATGTACAAACAAGCTACATACAAGATAAATTAGAAATTTATCTCACATGGAGAGGTAAATTTATCTCATATGAAGAGGTAAACTTTTTCTTTGCCAAGGTAAACTCTTCTATATGCACCTAAGATTCCATTCCACTCTATCTTCTCTAGCAGATTATCCCTTCCAACCTTACCGCTCTCTCAATTATCTTCAGTCTCCTTTTGTCTGCTGGTTACTTCCCTATGACCTCAAACAAATCCATATCTCTTCCATCCTTAAGAAATTCTCACTTGATCCCCAAATCCCTGCTTGTTATTGCCCTACATCTGTCCTCTCTTTTAAGGCTAAAGTCCTACTGAAAGCTATGAATAACTGGTGTCTCTAATTCCTCTCCTTTTCCTCTTTTCTACACCTTCTGAAGTCTGACTTGAAACCTCACCATTTAAATGAAATTGTTCTTTCAGAGATGTCAATGATCTCTTAATTGCCAGATATAATGATCTTTTTTTTTCAGTTCTCATACTTCTTGACCCCTCTCTAGCCTTTGTCACTTTAAATAATTCTGCTCTTCTCCTTGATACTCTCTTCTCTCAGGATTTTGATGACATTGCTCTTTTCAGATTCTCCTTCTATCTGTCTGACCACTCCTTCTCAGTCTCCTTTGCTGGATCTTCATTTATTTCACACTAAGCATGGGTGTCCTCCAGGGTTCTGTCCTGGGCCCTCTTCTCTTCTCCTATTCCATTTCTCTTGAAGATCTCATCAGCTCCCATGGATTCAATTATCATCTTTCTTCAGAGTATTCTCAGATCTACTAATGTACCTCTGACCTCTCTACCTCCAATCTCACATCTCTACTGCCAACTAGATATCTCAACTTGAATATCCCTCAACATGTCCAAAACTGAACTAGTTATCTTTCTCCCCAAATCTTCCTCTCTTCCTAACTTCCTTATTACTCCCACTCAGGCTTGTAATCTAGGTGTCAACCTCAACTTCTCTCTCTCTCTCTCCCTCTTCCTCTCTCTCTCTCAGCTTCTGTATCCAATCTATTGCCAAGTCCTATGGATTCTACATGTGCAACAAACCCTCATATTTGTTCCCCTCTCTCATCTGACACTTCCATTGCCATGGCACAGGCTTTTATCACCTCTTTCCTCAACTATCTCAATAGCCTAGATGTTGGTCTACTTGCCTCAAGCCTCTCCCGACTGTCATCCATCTTTCCACTCAGATATGAAAGTGATCATCTTAAAGTATATCTTTGACCATGTCACCACCCACTCAAAAACTCTAGCAGCTCTTTATTACTTCCAGTATCAAATATAAGATCCTTTGTTTGGCTTTTAAAGCCATTCATAACCTGCCCCCTCCTTTCCAGTGTTATACTTTATTCTTCTCCTTATATTTTATGATATAGTGAGACTTATCTGGTTGCTATTTCTCAAACATGATGTTCCATCTCCTAGTTCTATGCCTTTCACTGGATATCCCCCATGCATGGAATGCTTTCCCTTCTTGTTTTCCTGTCCTGGGTTCTTTCAAAATTCAGCTCAAGTTCCATATTTCTGCAAGAAGCCTTTTCTAGTCTCTTCCCTCCTACACATACCACTTGCTAGTATCCTTCCTCTGAGATTTTTATTTATTAATACAATTATGTATATTGTGTATATGTATATATATACTTATGTGTCTATATTTACATGTTGTCTGAACCTTCAATCTGTTATTGCCTTTCTTTGTATCCCTGGTGCTTAGCATAGTGCCTCACAAATAAGTCCTTAATAAATGCTTATTGACTGACAAATTGGGGAAAAGACTTATGAAACAAGCATGCCATATTTCCTGCTAGCTACCACTAAATCAAAACTTCTCAGTGACTTCACATTACAGTTTGAGAATGAGAGTCTACCTTAAATATTTTACAAGGGTTTTTCTCACACACAGTTACTATATTTGAACAAAAAATGCAAATAATCCTAGGAAGTGGAAACTTTCATAAATATTATTTTATGATAAATAATCTATCACTTGAAAATTATAATAAAATAAAACGAGGAAATAGTCAAAATCCTAGGAAAATAAGCTAAGTCAGAAAACTCTGGGTTTTTTTTTTAATTTTCATTCACTGAACTTACATTGTATATGAAGTGATAAAGTATATATTTCCATATATTCTTGATATATAATCTACCATTTTGGCACCTCTAAGTGTTGAACTAATGAAAATAAACCCGCAACATTGACTACATAGCCATGTACCCATAAATACTAACCATACTGCAGTTACTGTTTGCTGAAATGCACTTCTTGTCATCACACCACTGGCACCCATTTGTATTGGCAGTACAGCTGGCACAATCTGCATATCTGTAACATCTGTCATCAGTTGCAGCTGTACAAATGGGAGACAAAGCAAAACATCAAGATGAAAGATTAAATGTCACACTTTTGAATTCACAAATTTTTAACAGCTGCTTATTAGCAGCTGTTACTATTATTATTATTGTATTAGGAGGCACTTTTTAAAATCATAAATATGACCTTCAATCTAAAATGCAAGTTGTCCAGTATGAAGTTAATAATGTAATTTAAGAGTATCTACACAGTTTGAAACACTTAGCACATAAGCAACAATCTCTTTGAAGTTCAGGAATTTTCTGCTCTATCTAAAGGAAAATATCTTGATTCCTAACATAATTTTATAGCCATCAAACATATCCTATATTACTATTTATTCATAAATTTCAAAATAAGAGTCAATAATTTTTTGAGATCTAAGCTTTAAAATGTCAAAAGGATCACTATGCAAGAAAATAAAAAAATATGAGCACAAAACTTAATAAAAACCTTTTAAAATAAACAACCACACTGATTTGAACTTTAAATTTCATACATTGAAGCTCATCAAGTTGCCTCACCTATTCTACTTAATTCCTTCATCAAGGACTAAAGATTAATTAAAATCCATTTCTGGCCTACCTTCTGGGTAATGAACAGTTCTTAAGGCTTTTTATTTGATCGTGTATTTAAAAAGATGATGATTTTTTTAAAGAAAACTTTTTTGTTTTCAAAACACAGCATCAAACATGCAGATGTTTCTAAAAACTAATTCATGTTATCTTACCAATAATAAGCCTTCACCTCTTTTATTAATCTTTGATTTACTCCATATCCCATAGCTTGCTCCCTATCACATTTCCCACAACGGCTGTCTAAAACTTCTTCCTCTTTGCTCAGGACTCTAGTGTCTCCCTAATCTCCTCTTCCATCACAGAAAACCTCACCTACAAGTTTACTGTGAAAGTTATAGGTAATAATGAAGAGCTTCCTCATCTCCCCTTCTCTAGATCTCAAAACTATTTTCATCTTTGCCCATTCACTCCCTCCTCTGAGCCAGTTTAAAAGAATAAGCTAGTCTTTCTCCTTATCAAGACTAACTCCACCACTTATGCCCATAATCTAATCCCCTTCCATCTCTTTCAAGAGATTTCTGCATGGATTATTTCATCTTTACCTATGCACTATATCTTTCCATGCTGACTGCTAATATGGCCATGTATCCCCATCCTTAAAAAATGTTCCTGTGAACCTCCAACTTCTTCATAATATCATTCTTTATCCCTTTCTCATTCACTGCTATACTCCTAGAATGAGCAGTCTACACTCACTCTACTTAGTAGTTTTCCTACCACACATCAGTTTCTCATTCCCTTAAAGGTCATCAGTGACCTTTTATTCTTATATCTAATGGTCTTTTTTCAATTTTCATACTTATTAACCATTTTGTAGTATGTGACTTTGGTGACTACTTTTTCCTCTCTGGAATATTGTTTTTACCTAGTTCTTCTACATAACTATCTCCTCTTTCTCAGTCTCCTACACACACAGGCCATTTTACTAGACCAAAACAAAACTAAGAATGTTGTCAATGATTCTATAAGCAAAAGTGTTGTTTCATCCATCAGTCGTCAAAACATACCAACTTTGCAAATTAATATCCATCCTAGGAGACAGTTCAGAAAAAATGTCATTGAAATGCAAACTATGTCACAATAATTCTTAGAGGCAGAGAAAGAATGCACATTTTTAAAGCAATTAAAATTACACAGTAAAATACATTTTACATGTAAAATGCAAGGGGTATTTTAGTAAAAATGCATAATTCAGATAATTACATTGTTTAAAAATTTGCTGTGAGGTCAAACATTGAAGAATTCTAAATTTGCATTTGTAAAAAGTTATTTAATTAGATGCTTAAAAGTATTTCATATGTTTTCTGCTATTCAAAATGATGAAGCATCATTATAAAAATTTCCGTTACTGGTAGGGAAAAGGGAATTGAACTGGGAGAGGGAATTTCCTTACCAGTTTTGGGGGAGCATTTTGCTCTAAGAATATTATTGTGATGTCCACCTTCCCATGATTCACAGTAATTCTTGTTCCAAAGACATTTTATCCCCGGACCAGCATTTTTACAGAGTTCCTCATCTCTGAAAGCCTTGCAGTTTGGAGGCTTATACACTAAGATATCGTTAAGGAGGACACTAGAAAATCCCCCAAATATGTACATAGACCTATGAGGGAAAAAAAGAAAAAAGAAATCTTGGGGAAATAGCATTAGGGAAAACTCTTGTCCAATTTACCATATCTACATTTCTTTGCACAGTTCTCAAAGCATCAGAATTTCCTTTTGTTTCTTTTCTGATTTAAAATGCCATATGGTTCCCATAGCTAAGTACTTCAACACCTTCTAAGTAAAATGAGACATACTCCTCAAAGCTCACTGTAGTATAAGAAACCAACAAAACTGCAGTACTTTACAAATCAGTACCAAAGCATAAAAAAAGAAATAATAAAGATAATACAAGAAATAACACTTCTTTGGGAAAAAATTCAATACAATATTTTATTCAGTTGTTTGAGAGAATTTTAGGAAACAGTTTTGTCAGCTAGATGGTTAGAAAGCAAACTTTATACTTTCTTCTTTGAGAGTGTGGTATTACTAAGTAAAAATGGTGCTGAGAGCAAAGAAATAGAATAGAAATTAAATAAAGGTTATTTCCATTAAAGCATTCCCTTCTTTTCTTTAAGAAAGTAACGAAAATTTAAGCCACTTAAACCTCAAACTTATCTTCAATTCATAATGTCAATCTGCAGTTATGGTATTTCTGCAAAGTCCTCATTATATATATAAAATAACTCCAATTATTATGTATTATATAATTATATATACATATATAACTCCAATTGAGTTATATTATACAAGCCAGAGTAGTTGTCTTGAAAACATTGTGTTTTTAAATTTTTTTAATAAAAATAATTAATAAATAGTTAGGATTAGGAAAAACAGAGATTTTCCTTATAGATAGTAGCTCCTAGAATCAAATCTCTGGACTCAAATGCATGTAAGGACCCACACAATATGACTTCAACCTACCTTCCATGTCTTATCTCACATTATTCACTTTCATTTGTTCTATATTCTATGTTCTCATCCAACCAAACTACTAAATGTTGCCTTGCCATTCTGCCTCCTACTTTCATCAGTTTGCATGTGCTTTTCCTCATACCTGGAAAAGATTCCCTCTTCATATTCACCTCACAGAATCCTTATTTTTCCTTCATGAATCAGTTTAGGTGTCACCTTCTCAAAGAAGCTTCCTTCATCCTCTCTTTATCTTCTCCTCCTAGCCCAATTCACTTTGACTTACTGATCTTTGTAGGTGGTAGAATCTTCAAATCTCCTAGAGGAGAGGGTTGATTTCCTTTTTTGTACTTATACTGCAAGCACTTAACATAATTCCTTTCAAACAGTAGGCACTTAATGAATATTTAGTAAATTGAACTTCCGTAGGTAATCAGTACCCTAATTTCCCTCATCACAATCTTGAAGGGCTATTCTACCACATTCCTAGAAATATCTGAAGAATCTTACAAAGTATAAAGTGGAACATCAAGGAAACCTGCATCACTGGATCATCCAGTATGGAAATGGAAGTAAGGCATAAGAATCCTGGAAAGGTAAGAAGGGGCCAGATTATAAAGGACTTTAAAAATCAAAGAGAATTTTATATTTCACTTGAGGTAATACAAAGACATTGGAGTTTTTTTTTTTTAAATATGGAGGCACCATGGTCAGTCCTATGGAATAGGAAGGCTACTTTGATAGCTATGTGGAGAATGAACTGGAGTGGGGAGAGATTTGAGGCAGGGATGTCCATCAGCAGGCTATTGAAATAGTCAAGGCATGAGGTGATTAGGGCCTGAACTAGGGTGATGGCAGTGTCAGAGAAGAGCTCGTATAGAAGAGCTGTTGCAAAGGCAGAATTCATAGCACTTGGCAACGGATTGAAAATGGGGAGGGGGATAAAAGAAAGTCAGAATTTGAAAATGGCTTCTAGCTTGTAAGCTTGGGTGACTGGAAGAATAGTGGTGCTTTTGACAGTAATAAAGGAAGTTAGAAAGAGGGGAGTGTTTAGAAAAAAGAGAGTGAGTTGTTCTGAACATGTTGAATTTCAAAAGTCTAATGAGAAGCTGGTAATGTAGGACTAGAGATTAGAGAGATCTTAGGACTAAATAAATAGATCTGATGATCATTTGCATAGACATAATTGAATTCATGGAAGTTGATGAGATCATCATGTATAAAAATACAGAAGGAGAAGGGAGAGGGCCCAGGAGAGAGACTTAGGGAAAACATTTAATTAGCAGGTGTAAACTAGATGACAATCTAGCAAAGACCACTAAGAAGTCATCAGACAGGAAGGAGGAGAACCAGGAAATAGTAGTGTAACCAGAACCCATAGGGAATAGATAATCAAGGAAAAGAGAGTAATCTAAAGTGTCAACGGCTACAGAAAGGAAAAAAATGAGGCATACGAAGATTTGGAAATTAAGAGATTATTGCTAAATTTGGGGGGAAAAGCAGTTTCACTTGAATGATGAGATCTGAATCCAGATTGCAGAATTAGAAGAACGGGAGGAGAGAAGTGGAAGCACCAAATGTCAATAACTTTCTCAAGGAGTTTAGGCATAAAAGGAAGAAAAAATAAAGAATGATTGCTATCAGGGATGGATGGATCAAGAGAAGGGGAGGATGGGAAGACATGAGTGTCTTTGTAGGCATCAAGGAAGAAGTCCAAAGAGAGGGAGAGATTAAAGATAAGTGAGTGAGTAGGGATATTAGTGAGCATAATCTGCTGGAGAAGACAGGATGGAACAGGATCATGTGTACATGTGGAGTTTTCCTTAGCAAAGTGAAGGGCCTTCTCTTCATGTGACAGAGAAATAAAGGAGAAGGTAGTGGGAGAAAATATCTGAATGATATGAGATGGGAGAAGAAGGAGCTCTTGGTGAATAATCCAATTACTCAGGAAAGTAGGAGGCACTCTCAGCTGACAGAGTGAAAGTATGGAGAGATCTGAGGAGAGATGAAAAAATTGCAGCAGAAGTTTTGGTGAGTGAGATAATGAATTCATTAGAGAGGAATAAAAGAATTACCTTGCTATAGTGAGGGCCCAGTTACGATTATGTGACATAAATTCATAGTGGACCTATTTGACACAGTTTTGTGATTTATTCCAACTTCATTTGGGAGCAGGTGAATAGAAGCATAGGCTGCAGATGGTAGGAGTAATCCAAGGTTGGGGCTTGGCAAGGTACAATCAATGATAAGATATGGGGCAAGGGACTCAGATGTATTACAGTGTAGAGTTGGTTCATTAAGGAATTAAGACAAGGAAGGGAAAATACTGCAGCCAGTGCAAGGGTGATAGCCTAGGATTTAAGGTCATAGTGAAGATGAAGAACTGGGTTAGGGGAATGATAAAATGAGAAAAGATTATGATCAGATAAAGAAATATCAGAGTTCATTAAGAAGGAAGTATAACACTTGTGGGTGATGATAAGATATGTATGACTAACTCTGTGTGTAGTTGAAGTGGGATGGAGGAAAAGGTCATGGGACATGTATAAACTTGAGGAATTGGGAAGTCCAGGTGTTTGATATTATATTGGTATGTATGTTGAAGTCCAGTAATATAAGGGCAGGAGTTGGAGGGGGAAAAAAGACTGTGAGCCAGACACTGAATTCTCTGAGGAAAAAAAGGAAAATGTCCTGGAGATTAATAGATTATAGCCACCAGAATCTGGATTGGGTGACAAATATGTTTTTGAATGAATCTAAGGAGAAGAGGTTTTTGAAGGAGAAGAGTAGAAGGGGACAACCTGGGAGTGTTAATGGAGGGCAAGAAATATTCCACCTCTCCCATTAAGACCAATAATTTAGGAGCATGAGTGAAAGTGCAACTGGTATTGGAAAGAGTGTCCGGGGAAGCTATCATCAGAAGGGAGCCAGGTTTCAGAGAGTGCAATAAGAAAGAAGGATTGAGAAAGGAAAAAGCTTAAGATGAAAGCAAATTTATTACCTATAGTGCAGGCATCCATTCCAGGGAACACATTCTAGAGAGTTTAAGGAATTTCTTCATCTTCTAGAATATCAGAAATTTTATTAAAAATGGAAGATGGACTTCAAATATAAAAATGAAGAAAAATGATGTGAAGAAACATAAGAATCCTGATTTCTGTCAGGAGAATGTGATATGGGCAAGAAAGGAAATAAAGGGACCATGTTAGTAGACTAAAGAAGAGAGGGGCTAAAACCTCTGAAAAGAAAACAATTACTTGTCCTGCAAGGAATAATTCTGTAGACACACAATCATTTCATAAGTGAGTAATCATCTCATAAGGCTTTGAGTAGTGGCATTAGGTAACTCCTTTCTGAGAGATATTGAAGCAGCTATCCATCAATCTGATAACAAATTGTGGAACAGTCTGCTTTCTTCCTGAAGCATATACTCAAGATGTGATATATAATCTACCAAGATAAAGTAAACTAGTTAACTACTAGTAGTAGAAGATATCACTCCTGATGATTCATGAGGCCACAAATTATACTTAAGAAATTATACTTCATAAGGAATCCAGAAAGCATTACTAAGTAACATAGAGTTTTAAGAAAGATTAAGACTTTGGAGATTAGAGGACCTGCTTTCAAATCCTTTCTCAGCTACCTATGTGACCCATAACAAGTCACTAGTTTTTTAGGAATTATTTCTTTGTCTGTAAAATTAAAGGCTTACATGAAAGTATTCTAGTTCCCTTTCAATCTATGGTCATATGATCTTAGGAGCTCTGGTAATGTTTACATGACTCCTATTAAACAAAAACAAGGATATCAGGAGATAAAAGTTGAATCAGAAAGTGAACATCTAGTTATGCAGTTTAGTACCTAAGAATGAATCTTGATTTCTGGACCAATATTTAAAAAACAAAGCAGGGAGAAGGGTTTTGATTGGAGAATTCTCTGATCTTTTTGAAGAGTTTATTAGGAGGTAAACTTTTGTGTAAAACCTTTATTGTGTAAAACCATACCTCACCCTCTGCTAGAGTGTGAAAGATGCCCATAGGAGAAAAGACAACTCCTAATTATGTCTGATTGAGTAGGATTGTCCTAGTATGAATTAATTACATCCACAACTCAGTGGGGTTCTTCACCTGAGGTATGTAAATGCATTTTTGTTCTAATATTTTAATAACAGTATTTCAATATACTTGGTTTCCTTTATGATAATATATTTTTGACTTTATGCATTTAAATACATTAATCTGAGAAGGGATAGGCTTCAGCAGACTGGCAAAGGGATCCATAACACAAAAAAGGTTAAGAATGTCCATCCTAAGGGATGGGCTGTTACTTTCTCTATTGGCCGATAGAGATTAATTTTAGGGACAGTAGGGGTGGGGAAGAGGTCTTTTATATTCCTGATGTCCTTCACAGTAGAAGTTCTCCCTCCCCTGTCCCCAAGCCCAGCAACTACTAATGGTTCCTTAGGTTAAATCAAAAAGGAGCTATATGTGCTCAGCCATGTGGCCACAGGAGTTCATAAACATATTAATGAACTCCTGTTTCCCAATTTTAAGAGGAAAGATTTTCTAGACAGCATGCTATCTTCTAGCCAGAGAAGGGATATTTATTGTACAATGCTAGCCTTGGGAGTTGCCTCATGAGTAACCCCTAAAATGAAGATTTTATCTACCTGAGAAAGAAGGAGAGTTTCTGGGCACCAAGTTTCTGTAAAGAGATGATTGTTCACATGGGCCCTTGCTGTTGGAGTATAATAAAAAACTAAAGTCACTCCATAGGGGAGCAAATGACATAGACTAGTGCCCATCATTACTGTGAGTGAGGACAGTGTAGGACAGTATAGGAAGGAAATTGCTTATCCAGCAGCCTCAAAATATGTTTGTTTTGAGAAGGAGTCCAAACTGTAGGGCAGCACTATGAATTCAACAGAATTCCAAGGGGCCAACCTGCTAGCAACCTCAGATTTGGTTCCTTTCCACAGGGTAGTGTTAAATAGAAAGAACTTTAGAGCTCTGATAGAAAAGTGGGCATCATTAGAAAGGAAGGAGAACTGTATTGATTATTTAGGGGCTACTTCAAGTGCTTGATATGTCTTCTGTTTATTGGCATCTGATTGTGGGCTTTATGAGTCCTCTGTGGCTTCTTTGGTGAGGAAAAAAATAACTGCTGTCTTTAACTTAATACATATTAACTTAAATATTTGCATGGGAGCTGGGAGACTCCCTTACACATACTTAGGGAAAGCTAAACAAAAGCTATGAATAAGCTATATTTAAAGACTTTCCACAGTAAACTTTTGCTAGGGACAGAAAAAGTTAAAGAGAGAATCCTGTGGTGAGACAATCTTCAAGACTGGATCCTATCTATATGAACCCAGAACTTATAAAACTTGGAACCACAGTTAATATTTGGGGGACTCTTTTGGGATCATCTGACATTTTTTAGTGAATGATGGTTTGACTGAACAATAAACCCTGGCCAGGAATAAAGTACTATAACAAGGACTTGTATGAAAGTGTTTGCATTATCCCTTGAAATCTAACTGGAAAGGAAGAGGGAAGGAAAAAACTGCCTTTGTAGATACACAATCCTAGATACCAGAGCATTAACTCCCCTCTGACCACATTGTATTCACCCAGTGTTGGTCTGCAGCACTGGCTATATCTTCTCCAACCACCACCACCACCTCTCCTCATATTGGCCCTGGAGGGGGAGTCAGAATACACCTTGTTCTTAATCATCATTTCCAGACCCTCCCTTTTCTTCATTCACTCAATAACTTTTCTTCTTTTGAAGTTTACTCAATTAAAATTTTGTACCCAATCAAAATTATGGCAGCTGTAATATACCAACCTCCAGGTCATTCTTTTTCCTTTCTCAGGGAGTTTGGAACGTCCCCCCCAAATCCTCCAGCTCCTGGATTTTAATATCTTTGTAAGTGCTTTCTCAAACTTTCTAACCTCCCATTTCCTCAATCTCAAGTCTCATGATCTACTTATTAACTCCACCTCAGTCACACAAAAGTACAGTTAAACATTACATCTTATCACTATATTATATACAAATGTCACACACCCCTAATTAGAAATTCTGACATTCCTCTATGTGACCATAATTTATTACTATCCCTCTCCCTATGCTTCATCACTCCTATAAATGATCTTCACCATCATCAAGATCTCCATTCCCTTCACCCCCCACTATCACCCAGGTCACTAACCTTTCTCTAACTTCACTTTCCTTCCTAAACCCAACTGTTAGCCACTTCAACTCTTCTCTCCTGTTATTGAATCTCTTGCTCATTACTGTTTGTCAAACCTCAGGCCTAGATTATACCTTAAATCCCCACCCTCTGATCCCTTCCATGATTTCCTGAATAAAGCTAAAGGAAGTCCCACAATCATGCTGTCTGGGTTATCCAACCCAATTGTGCCGCTACTCCCACAATAGAGTCCTTTTATTCTTGCCTAATTGTTACCTATAGTACTATTTCAAAATTTCTCTTCCCTCCTCAAGCCTTACAAAGCCCCTTGTCCCCTCATTTTCAACTGAAAAGCTTCTTACTTCCCTGAAAAACTGAAATAATTAAACTTGAGCTACTAATTCTCATATTCTCTTAATCTCAAAACCCTTTATATTATTTCCCACTATCTCCACCTTTTTTCCCCTAATCTCTGACAAAGAGGTCGTCCTTCTCCTTGTCAAGGCCAATCCTTCTATGTAAGCACTTGATCCCATCCTCTTCCATCTCCTCCAACAGACTGTATCCTCATTCATTCTCCCTCTTTCACTAATCATCTATCTCTCCCTATAGGGTTTCTTCCTTAATGCTAAAGTCTTATATCTCTATTCAAACTTCCCATGACTCCCCAATAACTGCCCCTCACCCTCTTGAGAATTCTGCTTCATATTTTACAGAACTATAATTTATAATAATATAATTCCAATAAATGCAATCACTTCAGGGGGTTCATTTATACTAATTGGAACCTGTGTAGTTACCACTTTAGTTCAAGCCCTTATCATCCTTTGACTAGATTACTGTACTGTCTTCTTAATTGCTCTATCTCAAGTCTCTTGCCACTCCATTCCATCCTACATCTAACTACCAAATAATTTTCCTTAAGCACAGATCTACCATATGTCCCCCCCACACATACCAAATGATCAATTCTGATAGCTTCTTATTGCCTCTAAGATAAACTATGAACTCCTCTGTTTAGCTTTTAAAGTACTATGCCACCTATCTTTCTAGCCTCACTGGCCATTACTTTCCCTCTTATATACTTCAATCCAGTCAAACTGATCTTTCCTCTGTTCCTCATACATGATACTCTAGCTCCCATTTCTGTGTCTTTGTACTGATCATCCCATACTCCTCTCCCCCTTACTTCATTGAGTCCCTCTCTTCCATTAAAAGGCAGTTGAGGCACCATCTTCCTTATGAAGCTTTTCCTAATCCTTTCAAGTGCTAATATGTTTCCTCTTAAACTACTTTATATTTAAATACTTTTTACATAATTGTATTAATTCATTTTTTATTTATGCTGCATTTTTATATGAACTTATCTCCTTCATTAATATGGAAGCTCATTGCATATGGGATTGTTTCATTCTTTGTACTTGTATGCTAAACACTAGCACATAATAAATATGTTCATTGTTTCATTCTTGTCCTGGAATCTCTTCTGTTCTCTCTCTACACTTTCTTAATGATTGATTGATTAATGGTTTTTTCAAATATGGTGGGCAGGGTATATTATTGGATGTCAACAAGTTATAGTCATGTGAAAAAATCCAGCACCTGAGTAGTAAAGAGATTCAAGAGCATTTGGATAAAGAGTCACAGTCAAATATAGAAGTAATATTGTTATTGGTGTTTACTACAGTCCTAATTTACATGGACTGAAAGAGAAATTGATGAAGATTTTAGGGAAAAGATCACAAGCCTGGAACACAGTCATGATTAAGAATGAGGGTCTTCAATTTTTCAGGCATTTGGAAACTTTCTGCCAAAAGAATAAAAGGTAAGAGTTTTTTGAGTTGCCTTAATAATTCAATACTTAAAAATGTGGGTGGGAGCTGCTATTTGGATGTGATTCTGTTCAACAAAGAGAACTGGAATGAAAATGATGTGGAACTTGAGGAGGACATTTTATCTTAGACTTTGCGACTAAAGAAAAGAAAGTCAATCTGACATACACCCTAGATTTTAGGAGAGTTGGTTTCATAAGGTTAAATAAAGGATAGATTTTATTTCATGATGTAAGATTCCACAGAAGTCTATACAGGAAAAATTGGAAGCCCTCGATAATGAAATTCTGAAGACACAAGGAAAAATAATTGAAGTGTGGAATGAAAACAATAATTATCACATGTGCTAATGTTCAGAATGAACTAAAGTTGACAAAAAATCTAAAGTATTTAAGAAGGGTTTGCTTTGTTTTCTATTTGTGGGTGTTTTTGCTTGTAGTTCTATTGGAGACAAAAGATGACAAAAGAAGAAAGAGGACTGCTGCTCAGGTGGATGAGATGACCAATAATAGAGAGAAACAAGAGCTGCTAAGTTCTTATATTGCTTGTTTCCTCTGCCAAAGAGAATGAACTTTGAATTGGAAAGGAAAGAACAAAAATGATTAATAGGGGGTTCATACCCAAGATAAGTAGAGAGATATTAAGAGGCCTCAAGCTACCCTTGATAAATTCAAATTGCCAGGCAATACAAGATAGGGTACTGAAAGAATTGGAAAATATGATTAGTGAGCCATTAAATGGTCCTTGTGGAAAATGGCAGAGGTGCAACAAAATTTATGCAGAAAACAGGAGAATAGAGTCTGCAAAACATGGCATCTCCAAATCACTGAATTTGACTTTAATACTGGTACAATTTTAGAACATAATATTAAAGGAATGGCTATTAGACAACTATAAAATGATGCAATGATCCCAAAGATCCAGCATGGCTCTATCAAGAACAGGTCATAACAGTCTAACCTAATTTTTTAAATCACTAAGCTGGTGGATCTGAAGAATACTATAAGGTATATGATTTTTAGAAAAAAAATTACAAAGTATCTCAAGCCACTTTTTTTGGAAAAAGTAGAGGTGTGGGCTAAAAAGTAGTGCAGGGAAATTTGAAACTGATAGAATGAGTAGGAAAAAGGAGGCAACATTAATGGTTTGATATCAAAATGGGTGCTAGTGGGGATCCCCAGAAATCTGTCCTTGGGAATCTACTATTTAACATTTTGTTTCAGTGACTTGGATAAAGTCACAGAAAGCACATGTATTAAATTTGCAAATGGCACAAAGGTAAGAGGACAGGGAGCATGTCAAATGACATAATAAGCATCCTCAAAGATTTCAATAGCCTAGAAGATTGAACCAAATCTATTAAGTTGGAATTTAATAGGAATAAATATAAAACACAATTATGTCACTTGGGTTCAAAAAATTAAATTTACAAGTATAAGACACAGGAGATGTGGCTAATTCACAATTTGTTTGAAAAAAAGATCTAGAGTGGGTGTGGAGGTGTGGGAGTGAGTGGGTGTGATGACAGATTGATAGCTAGAAGGGACTTGGGAGGTAATCCAGTCCAACTCCCCTTATTTTATGGAAGAAGAAATGAGGTACCAAGAGTTAAGTAATTGGCCAGGGCCACAGGGATAGTAAGTGGCAGAGGCAGGATTGGAATACATTTCCCCTGCCTTCAATTTTGGGACTATTTTTTCAGTGCAGTGGGCTCCCAGCTGCTGGTGCCTAGTATGTTGTGATGCACATTGTAAACACATAATAGATGTTGACAGCCATGGGTTGAATTATAAGACAGTAATGAAGTAAAGTTCTCCTCTTTTCTTAGGGATATTTTCTAGTCCCACACAGAGGCTTTCTCTATAAAGTGTGCTTTGATTTTCTCAGATGAAACATTCCCTAATTTTCCTAGAACACCTTGTCCTGGCCTTTTTTCTGTCCTCACACTTATCTCTATACATGTTCTATTTCCTCCTGTCCTCATTAGACTGTAGATGCATTGAATTAATACTATGTATCTTTCATCTTTGTACATTATAAGCAATTACATGTTTGTTGAATTGTTAAATACAATTTTATGCACCTAAACAAGTAAACAAGTTACTGACTACATTAGACAACAGACATGCTCAATTCAAAGTAATAAGAATTTTAAACAATGAATAATAGAATGTTAGACCTTGTGGGCTCATTGTTGTTTCAGTCGTATCTGACTCTTCATGATGCCATTTGAGATTTTCTTGGCAAAGATACTGGACTAGTTTGCCATTTCCTTCTCAGGGTCATTTTACAGATGAGGAAACTGAAGTAAACAAGGTTAAATGACTTGCCCAGGGTCATAAACTTAGTAAATGAGGCTAAATTTGGACTTGGTTTTCCTGACTCCAGGACTAGTGCTCCTTCCACTGTACCACCTAGCTGACCCTCAGGGCTCTTACAGGTCTTCTAATCTATTTTACAAATGAAGAAACTCAACAACAACATGACTCATGGAATTGAGTTGCCCATGATGACCTAACTAGTCAGCAATAGGGCTAGGACTAGAACACAAGTCTCATGATGCCATATACTCTATAAATCAGGTTGTTAAGTAAGACTGTGTTTCTTAAAATCCATCTTTGAGAGAAGTCACTCCAGATCTCTTTCCTGGGAGGAGAATATGCATCGGGATTGATCTTAGCTATAATTCTGAAGTAGGTAAAATCCACATATAACATCTTCTACTTATTTCCTTTTCAGTTCCCACTTCTTACAATAGAAGGCATCCCCCACTCTGTACTGAGAAGTCTATGGCTATGCAATTTCCCAGTGGGATCTATATGTCTAACACATGAACTCCAACCATACTTGGATTCATAGGATTTGGATATTTCTGCATAGCAGCTGTTGTCACAGTTTCCTATGGGTGGTTGAAAATGTGTTCTGATGTCCAAATCTTCCTGGTGCCAGTGACCAGCACAATGTCCAGGTGGCGCTAAGGGACACTAGGGGAAAAGAGGTAATACCACCCCTCTTCCACTTGCCAGCAACTTCAATTCCTATTTCTTAATGGCCTTGTCCAACTCTCCCTAACATGCTTAAACCAAAAGAATTGAGAATGAGAGTAAGAATTTATGCAGATTTATATACAGAGAATAAAATTAAAATGCTCCATTATACACTACTTTAGAATGCTTATGTTTACATTGATGGTTAGATACATAAAAGTCACCGATATTGAACTTGAAAGGCATTACACTAAACGTGTGCAGGTAATCATTTATATTTCAAAAAGTTATCATATACACATTTACCCATTAACAACGACTGCTGAGTGCCCGAATCTGTTGACATCTCTATGAAGATTGGGTTTAGGTAAAATTTTCCATTCATCACAAGCTAAAATAAAAAACAAACAAACACGTTTTCCTAAATAAATAATAAAATTATACTACAAAGTGCTTAATGACAAAATTAAATAAAATTTAATGTTATATGAATTTTAAAAAGATGAAATAATGAGTTGTAAAGTGACTAATTTATCTCAACTACCTAATATCAATTACTATTTTTCCTATGAACTAATTTTCTACAATTAAAATACAAAAAAGTGAATAAAGGAATAGGATAAAAGTAAATCTACTTCACAAATGATACATTTATAAGGGAATTCAACTTTTATAAAATTTTATACCTACAAACATATCAGGAAAACTAATAAAAATGAAAAGATAGGGAATTTTTAACCAAAAACATAAAAATTCAAATAATTTACAGGAAATTTCTTTCAGAAGAGCTGTATCAGATGAAAGTAGTAAATCCTCTTCATAACACACACACACACACACACACACACACATACATACACAATTTTTTTTCATAGATAGACAGACAGTAGCTCTTCACATTTTGTGGGATGAAAAAAAGCTGATTTCAATTCCAGAGAATTTAGAAACAAAAGAAAGTAATAAATCATTTGTTAAGTACATAAATGATATGGCAAGTCAAATAAGTCTGAGAAATGTCTGTTATCTACTATATGCTCAAAATTGTAACAAACACTTGGGGGTTTACTTGGGGTTAGTGATTTTAAAAAAATCAGCAATTATTGTGATATTCTCAATAGAGTGTCATGTTTCATCTATTTAGATATTTAGAAGTATCTGTGAGCAGACCCTAGCATTTAATGTCAATACAGGCTACATTTTAGGACAGGTGTCACTTTCAGAGAGTATATTATCATATAACTAGCAAAAGGAACAATTAACCCAAAATGTGCTTAGGAAACTGAGATTTTAGTGAATTACCTATTTTCTTTTTTTTCTTCTTTCTTTCTTTCTTTTTTTTTTTTTGCTTAGGCAGTTGGGGTTAAGTGACTTGCTCAGGGTCACACACCTACTAGGTGTCAAGTGTTTGGTCTGAGGCCGGATTTGAACTCAGGTCCTCTTGACTTCAGGGCCGGTGCTCTATCCACTGCGCCACCTAGCTGCCCTGAATTACCTATTTTCTTACTTAAATAACTCTAGACATAATAGTAGTAAAAATAATAATTAATCCCTAATTCATTACACCACAAAGACCAAGAATTTCACCAAAATTCAAAGTTAGACATAGAGAAAAACTTATAGAGTTATTCATTAGAAAGAGCCCTAGGAGTTCATGAGTTTACTAACATGCAAAGTGTTTAAGCCAAGATTAGATATATAACAAATTGTGCGGGCTATTGAAGAAGGGATTCCTGTTCAGATATGACTTGACCTAGATGATCTCAGAAGTCCCTTGCAAATCTGTGATTCTATTATTCTAGGATTATAAATTTTATATTATGGGAAAATTAAAAATTTAAATCTCATCTTTTTGTCTGCATATTCAATTATAATTATTTCTTCATTGCTATAACAATGCTAAATAACAGTAACTCAAATTTGCATAGCGTTTTTCAATTTCTCACAAAAATTCTGTAAGGTAGGTAGTACACATTTTTTTTTGCTGGTAGTACACATATTATTGCCCCATTTTAGAGTTGGTAAAACAGAACCAAAGTAGTTGAGGCTTATCTACATATTTGGTAAGAGTCAAAGCTGAAGATTAAAAGATTTTTTTGTGACTAGACTATTGTATACTCCACTCTACAGAACTGGCTGTATATTATCTTTTCACTGTAACTTTAGAACATATTTTTTCCATAATATCTATTAAGTTTTGGAAAAAAACTATAGAAAACACAAGTGGTGTGGAGTTATTTTTCCTAGACGTGAGAAGGTTAAAGGGTTACTTGTTAACCTTTAATATGAAAGAATAGATTATTCACATTAATAAGGGATAAAAGGAAATAAGTATAAACAATAGCATGAGGACCTAAGATGAGAAATAGAAAAGAATCAGCTCTTCTCAACAACTTTAAGGGCTATGAGAAAATGTGGGAATAAAGTGAAAAATATTGATAAGACACAGGAAAGAACTTCCTGTAATAGTCCAAGTTAGCCAAGAAAGATCTTGGCTACAGATTTCTTTTTTAAAATGAGTGAATTTGACTTCTCTTAAAAATAGTGATCTAGGGGGCAGCTAGGTGGCACATTGGATAGAGCACAGACCCTGTAGTCAGGAGGACCTGAGTTCAAATCCTGCCTCAGACACATGATACTCACTAGCTGTGTGACCCTGGGCAAGTCACTTTACCCCAATTACCTCGCAAAAAAATAAAAAAAACCTTAGTGATCTAGCCCGATAATATCGATGATTCTGATTATCATAAGCAATATATTCTTTTTGATATGTAAGAGAAAAATAACACTAATATTAACAAAAGAGCTAATGTCCCAATGCAATAGGAAAATTACAATACCATTATGAAATTTAAATTTATATGAGCTCATTTAGGAGAACAAGTATGTAACACAATTTGACTAATATAAAACATTCAATTTAACCTATGAGGAAAATTTATCACCATCCCTATCTCTCAAAAAATCTCTTTCAACTACACTGAAAGATTTTTAAAAGTGCTCCAATCATTTTGAAAAACAGTTTGGAACTGTGCCCAAAAAATTATAAAACTGTGCATACCCTTTGATCCAGCAATACTGCTACTGGGCCTATTCTCCAAAGAAATAAAAAAAAGGGAAAAAAACAAAAATATTTACAAAACTATTTATGTCATCTCTTTTGAGGTAGCAAAGAATTGGAAATTGAGAGGATGACCATCAGCTAAATAAATCATATCATTATGATGGAATACTATTGTGCTGTAAAAAATGATTAAGAGGATGGTTTTAGAAAAACCCGGGAAGACTTAAATGAATTAATGCAAAGTGAAGAGAGCTAAACTAGGAGAACCTTGTATACGGTAACAGCAATATTTTAATAATAAACAGTAAAAGACCTAACTCCTTGATTAATACAATGATCCATGATAATTTCAGAGGATTCACAATGAAAAATGCTACCCACTAATGAACTATGAATACAAATAGACGTTTTCCTTTATTTATTTTTGTTGTTGTTGTTTTTGTTGTTTTTTAACACCACGGCTAATATGGAAATATGTTTGCATGGCTTCATATGTATAATGGATATTATATTCTTGCCTTCTCACTTGGGGGGAGGCAGAGGGAAGAAGAGAATTTAAAGATGAAAATAAATTTTTAAAAAATTTTAGAAGAAAGATTATGAAGAAATTTTTAAAGATTTAAATATTATACATATTTTTCTCTGACAATTATTGCCCAAAGGACTATAAACCTGTATATACCCTTTGATCCAGTAATACTACTACTATGTCTGTATTGCAATAATATCTAAAAAGAAAAGAAAAGGAAAAGAATCTATTTGTACAAAAAGAGTTATAGTTGCTCTTTTTGTGGTGGCTCAGAACTGGAAATTAAGGGGACACCCAGAAATTGGGGAATAGTTGAACAAGTTATGGTATATGATTTTAATGGAATATTATATTTCTATAAGAAATGACAAGCAGGATGATTTCAGAAAAACCTGGAAAGACTTACATGAATTGATACAAAGTGAAGTGAGCACATACAGAACATAGTACACAGTAACAGCAATATTATAATAGAATGAACAATTGTGAATGACTTCGCTATTCTCAGCAATACAATGATCCAAGATAATTCCAAAGGACTCAAGATGAAAAATGCTATCTGCCTCAAGAAAAAGAACCCATGTCATCTGAATATAGACCAAAGCATACTATTTTCTCATTCTTTCTTCCTTTTTTCCTTCTTTCTTCCTCCTTTTCTTTCTTTGAATTTTCTTACACAAAATGACTAATATGGAAATGTGATTACACTAGTATAACCTATATCAGATTGCTTACTGTCTCAGGGAAGGAGGAGGGGAAGGAAGGATGGATAGAATTTGGAATTAAAACTTTTTTTTTAAATGCTAAAAATCATTCTTGCATGTCATTGGGGGAAATAGTATTTTTTAAAAGTTGACAATTATTTTCACACATAAAATTATTTAGAAAAAAGGCAAGTGCATCCCACAAAAAGAAGAAATCCCACAAAAGTGTTATTAAAAGGTGGTTTTAAGATAAGTAACATTTGCAGGCCAGAGACACAATAATTCCACACTCATTGATGTTATTTGTCAAAGTGGCAAGTCTTTTCAATAGAATGAAGAATAGAAAGTATAGGAATAAAGAGGGAAAGCATTCTAAATACATTTTCCTCTTTATCCCTTCTGTAACTACTGAAGAGTGGTATACAAGATAACATTTTTTGGGAGATTTAAATTATTGATCAGGGCACTCTGTAAAATAAAGATTCATTCTTGTAAGATATGGGGATTACCAAATGATGAAAATATTAAAGGCTAAATTAAATATATTTTGTTTCTCTTATAGTCTGCTTCCTTTCTCACACTGTAGAAAGTGTGAATTATTAATTAGGTTGATTTTAATGCTATAATTACATTTCTTGCAGAGAAGAAAATATATTTCTTTAACACTTATGTCATTCATAAATTTTTAAGACTAATCAAATTATAACAAATTATACTAGTTTACTAACATCTTGAGAATTAAGAAAGAAAATAATAATTTATACAAATTGAAAAGCTACATAGAAAATATTATTCTACCAAAAGCCAAGATGAAAACAGTTGGCACTACCTGGTGGCAAAGTATTATATAATAACCAATAATAAAAAACTGAAAGATTAGAGACAAATCATATTCCATACAGCCTTAAGTATTTAAATGACAAACTGAACAAGAGGATTTCTATCAAGCAGAATATGTGTTAAATTGCTCTGTCAAGATTAACTTAGAATTTTGATACTGTCTTATATTTTGGAACATACAATAGTAGCAGTAAAATGGCAATGGTTGGAAAAAATGTATGCATGTTGGCTATGTGAAAGTACACAACAGAAGGACCCTTTGTATTTTAAAAACTTGCTTGATGTAAGAAGTCAAAATTAAATATCAGGCTTATAGGACATTAATTTTTTTAATGAATTAAAATATTGTTGTTGTTGTTCAGTAATTTCAGTTACGTCCAACTCTTTACAACCCATTTTGAAATTTTCTTGGCAAAGATGCTGGAGTGACAGATTTGAGGTCAGAAATAATCTTGACAGGCTAGAACACTGGGCTGAAACTAAAAAAGATGAAATCTAACAAGGACAGAAATGTCTGTGTGTGTATAGTCCTGTTGTTTAGTCATGTCTGATGCTTCATAACTTTATTTAGGGTTTTCTTGGCAAAAATACTGCCATTTCCTTCTCCGGCTCATTTTATAGATGAAGAAACTGAGGCAAATAGGGTTATGTGACTTGTCCAGGGTCACTCAGCTAGTGTCTGAGGTCGGATTTGAACTCAAGTCTTCCCAACTCCATTCCCAGCACTCTATCTACTGCTCCACCTAGCTGCCCCAATTAAAATATAAATGGGACTAAAAAAACAAACTACATCTATATAATGAGGAAATAGGTGAATAAAAAGAAATTATTATAGAAGAATTATTCACCAATGATCTATATGCTTTGCTAAAACAAAGACAATTTGCTGGATATTTCCCTCCAATATCTAGGTGTTCCACTTTGAGCAGACAAGAGCTACACATGAATTTTTCACTTTTCATCATGTAGATCATATGCAAAATGTTGCAAACACAGACTTTTCCAGCTTGGTAGGGCTTGTAGAGTGGTGTTGTGGTTAGTTCCTATTATAATTTGTCAGTGATCCCACACCCCCCTGAAATTTCTTTATATTTGCTGCTTATATAATTTGTAACTTATCTATATACCTGTTGCCCTGTGCATCCCAGGAGAATGAAAGGTTCTTGAGAACAGGAATTGTTTTCACTTGTTTTTGTTCCTGTCACTTGACAGGTACTTAGCAAATGCTTACTGAATTGAATTAAACTGAATTTCACCTCTCAGAGCTCATTTCCTTATCTTTGAAAGAAAGGCCCAAATGTTGTCTAAGTATCCTTCCAGATCAGAAGTTCTATATCTATTCTAAGACTATCAGTTGATAGGTGACATAATAGAAAGAAGGCATCTATAAGAATTTTTCAAGATGTGTCATATAAAATTTAAAAATTGTCAGGCCACAAGTAATGAAGGGAAAATATGCACTTGATTATAAATAAAACTCATTTGAGTGTCCAGAAACTTTGTTATTGCTAGGATACTGTATATTAAGCAAATTAAACTACATTAAAATTTAGCATCAGAATAATAAAAATTTTTGAGTTACTCCATATAGGAACAATTTCGTTGTAGCTAATAAAATAAAATTATTCCTCTCAACAAAACTTAGACTTTTTTGAAACAGCATGAAATAAATTTTAACTCCAAGTATAGCATCTACAACAGAGCCTACAAATCCCTCAACAAATCCCCAAATAATATTAACAACAAAACAGAAACATCTCTGTAAGAGTGGGCTTGAGAACTAACTGAAGCCATTACTACGTTAGACTATCATAAATTTGTTTTTCTAATACTGCAGGGATAAACAGCTAATTGCTATTACAGGCTGTGCCAGAATTTCATTTATGACTTAAGTGTTCAAGAACACATAAAATTTAATCCATTGCAGCTGCTGCTTTGCATTCCCTTTGGGATATCATACTGATAACACATTTGTAATTGTAGTTTTTTGTTCAGTTATAGATGTTGTATTTTATTGGCCTTTTTTCAGATTTGTAAATACATATGTTATCTCAATATATGTATTTATCTATCTATATATATATGATATACATATATATAAACTTGGAGCTTACCCAAGTACATAATAATTTATTGACAATGAAATACATTTTAAAAGAAATACCATCTATCCCCTGCCAAAAAAAATGTCCCAAATCAAATCATAATAGGAACTAAGGTCAGCCTAAAGGAGGTGAGGAAAATACATTAGATAATAATTGCCTTATTTAAATATGGCATGGAATAGGGCAATTAATTTTATTTTTTATATTAATAATCTCCACTAAAGTCCAATTTCAATGTCTTAACATGGTGTCGAGGTGATCCCAGGTTCTTATAGGCAATATCAATAAACTATAAGCCTTACAAGTCCTACCAAGCTGGAAAAGCTTCAGATCTCTGACCCCACAATGAATAATGTCTGTGTCTTACACATCAAAATCAGCTTAGCCAAATTGAGAGACGCTCATCACCAGACGGCTAGTGACTGGATAATCAAATTTTGTTTTCACCCATAACAGTTCAACAAGACCATTTACTAAGACCTAGAGAGTCTGCGATATACAAAGGCAATGGGAGTAAACATATCAAATAAATCACATTTCTTTAAAGAATTAAAATCATAATAATATGAGCAAAAATTTTGCTGAATACATAGTAAGGATTTATTAAATCTAATTAAACTAGAAGTTCGGACCTTTTTAAAGTTTTAACTGGATATTATTGCAACTAAAGCTTGTAGGGGCAGACCCTCCCTCAAATGCTCCTTTTATCTGCCAAGGATACCACCATCCTTCAGCAATCCAGCTTCCCAAACTCAGAGTCATCATAGATTCTTCCCTCTCCTTCATCCCTGCTCCCTTTTTTATCAACTTCCAAGGCCTACAGGATCTACCACTATAGCATCTCATATTTCCATTCCTCTTTCTCCATTCACATGGCCACTATCTTACTTCAGTCCTTAATCACTTCTTTCCTGTACTATAATAATAGTCTTCCAACTGGATTCTCTGTTTTCTGTCTCTCTCCCTTCCAATACATACCCTACACAGCTACTAAAACAATCATAGGCACAATCAATAAGCATTTATTAATCACTCACTAATTAAATATATGTAGTAAACGGAAATGAGGAAATCTAAGATTACAAACCTAGGTGGCAAACCATAGTGAACCATAGCAAACATAGTCATCCACAAGGATGACTGTGACCTCAATACATATAAATAAGTTTGGGAGACAAGTGGGTTTTGTGGGAAAGATAATGAGTATAGTTTTGGACATGTTGAATTCAAGATGCCTATAGGATATCATTTTAAATGTACAACATGTACTTGGAGATGTGTGACTGGTGATCAGAAGTGAAACTAGGCCTAGGTAGAGATTTGGAATCATCTGCATAATTAAACCTATAAGAGCTAACGACAAAAACAAATGACAACAGTAGAAGATAGGAATGAGCCCAGAAGAGAAATGTGGGAAAAAGCCCAAATTAGGTGGTGTGATATGGATGATGAATGAGCAATGAAAACTGAGAAAGATCAGACACAGTCATAAAAAGGACCAAAAATGGCGGGGCTGTGAAAGCCTAAAGAGAAAAGAGTGCCTAGAAAGATGAGGCAGGGAAGCAGTGGAGGAGGACGAGGACTAAGAAAAGGCCATCTGATCTGCCAACAAGGAGAAAATCAGAAATTTTGGAGAAAGCAGCTCCAGTTGAGTCATGGGGCTAAAAGCCAGCGTACAAAAGGATAAAAAATGAATTAGATGAGAGGAAGTGGAGGTAATGAGTATAGAATTAGCTTTTTCTTGGAGTTTGGTTGTAAATGAGTGGAGATACGCAGTAAGGATAGTAGTTTAATAAGATAGTAGGATCTTTTTCAGAATGAAGGTAGTTTGGGGATGTGTGTAAACAGTATGGAACACATCCAGAAACACAAAGAGATTAAATATTAGGGAAACAGGGGTGATTGGAGGGACCATCAGTTGGAAATGATGAGAGGGGAGGGGATCAAGGGTACATGAAAAGGGACTGGCCCAGGCAATGAATAGTGTAAAGAATGTAAATGGGGCAAATCTAATGGACGTTGATATTATTTTCTTTGGAACACATGTCATGTATTTCCATCACTATCCTTTAGATTAATCTTTGCATTGAACCAGATATTCTGTAATATGTTTATTGCAATATCCTATTTTCACTGTCATCTTAACTGCTTTCTTATGGAAACATTATATTTTGATTTTTCAGTAAATATTTCAGTTTAGAATTTTCTCAATACTAAAGTATTTCCATGCTAAAGCAACCAGAAATACATTTTCATCTATGTTTTTTAATGAAAGCAAGTTTTTTCTTTCACTTTATACAGCTCTTTGTGAAACATTCCTTTTGCTTATAATTGTCAAATGTACAAATCCTTAGATGAAAACTTAATGGCCTGGAGAGGAAGTAAGGGTAAGAGTCTTAGTAGTTACAGAACTGCCATAGAAATGTTTCTTTTTGATTCATGATGGAAAATGCTATCCATATCCAGAGAAAGAACTATGGAGTCTGAATGCAGATGGAAGCATGCTATTTTCACTTTTTTTGTTTTTGTTTTTTGTGGCTTTTCCCTTTTGTTCTGTTACTTCTTTAACAACATGATTAATATGGAAATATATTTACTTGACTACACATATATAACTTAGATTGCTGTCTTGGGGAGAGGGGATAGGAAGAAGGAAGGGAGAAAAAATTTGAAACTCAAAATTTTATAAAAAATGAATATTGAAAACTATCTTTACACGTAATTGGAAAAAATAAAATACTATTTACTAAAAAAGATTTCTTTTTTGTTTGTTTTTATGACCTTTTGCTCCATACTATGCAAGAAATCTTCTTTTTTGACTCAAATTCTTCCATTCACCTTACAGCAATCAACTAAGGCCATTCTCTAATATAACAGCAGCGCAAATGGAAATGCTTGTCTGGTAAGAGCAATATTTCCTAAGGCTCTGCCTATGTATGCTGAATTAGTTTCTCCTAAAGCCCTGCCATGTAGGCTGGGATAGTTTTTACCTAAAAGGAAGAGAAATTATCCCCAAGATTTAATTGGTCTAGGAGAAAAAGGAACAAGCCATCTAGGTTGCTTAGTTGTCAATGGTATAAAAAGGTCAACCTATAAGGTGTCCACGCCCTTCATACTCGATGGATGCTCTACTGCCTGTGTAGCAACATACCCTTTTAACTAGATGCACTTTTGTATGGAGACAAGGGGGCCTGTGTCTTACCTGAAACAGCACCGTAATCTTGCTTAATATTTTTTTCATGCTACATCTAAATAAACTTCCTGTGGTTAGTGAGATGGTCTCTGAGTGTCTCATTCCATTCTAATCCCAAACCTAAACCACAGAATCAGTTGAGTTAGGCCTGGCCTTCAAGAGCTTGGGGGAAAAAAAGATGTCTGTGAATTATATAACCAAGAATAGAAGCTCATAGTTAAAATGAGAATACCTATTTCAACAAATATTCAGCCAATATATAGGCTGGGAAAATTTGGAGCCTGACGCTTTTGTCCAGAATGAACTTAGAGAGAATTGTGATTGAACTTCTATTTATTAAAGCAATGAAAATTGTATAACCAACTCTTTCAACAATCAAATATTTCAAAGACACCTCTAGAGACAAAAGAGATCAGGATGATGATATGGTTATCAACAAAACATGGCTCAATTGGATTTAAGAATGTAAAAACTATTTTTAACTTCCATGCAGTATAAAAACAAGTGGTAGGCCAGATTTGGCCCTTGGGTTGTATTCTGCTGACCACTTTTTCATCGTGTCACAGGATTGCGTGCTGTAGTTGCACTATCCAAAGCCTATGTGATAAGAGCAGCCTGCTAGTTTCCTTTTGCCACATTTGTAGAAATTTTCCTCCACTATCTTCTGCCCCAAAATACTTTAGCCATATATGAAGAAATATAATCACAATTATTTTTGTGTAGTTACAAATTCCAAATGAACACCAAGTAGTAAAAAGTAAAATACCCCAAATGAGAAGTTAACTAAGTTTGTATCTAGGAGATACAAAAATCCACTGAGGAAAACAACCCCTTAAAAAGTACAATTGTCCAAATGAAAAAGAAAGTACAAAAGCTAATTGAAGAAAGCAACATCTTAAAAGTTAGAATTGGGGCTCAGATTCCTTAAGAGTCTGGCCCATTTGTCAATACAAGTGTCACAAATGCACAGATTCTTAAAATCTTGCCCACCTCAGTCGGTGTTTTAATAAACCTTGTCTCTGACTGAAAGAAGGCTTGAGTCGAATTCATTCGAGGCTGGACCCACGTCATTTGTCCTTGAATTTTGGGGTTCCCAACACTCTTAGACCTCAACATTTTGATTC
This sequence comes from Vombatus ursinus, assembly GCF_900497805.2. Lineage (NCBI taxonomy): Eukaryota > Metazoa > Chordata > Mammalia > Diprotodontia > Vombatidae > Vombatus > Vombatus ursinus. Next base: position 5,630,456 of record NW_020948983.1, read on the forward strand.
CTTGAGACCAGGAATCTACCTAATCTAAAGCTCTTCTCCAGCAAAGATTGGAAGGTATGTAAGCCTCTCCATCTCTCTCTATCCCTTTCTCCCCTTGCAGTCGGGGTCACTCTCCAAGCACCTAGGAAAGCTTGGAGATATTTTCCAGGCCTGACACTCTCAGGTTGCAGATTAATTCAGACAGTTACAAGGCTGTCTCACACTCAGCCTGACACTCTCAGGCTCTCAATCCAGCAGTTCAGTTTGAGGCCATGAACCTGGGCACACCTTCCACAGCATAGAGGACAAGGATGGATGCCCTATTCAGAAGCATATGCCCAATTCACCCAATTCTCTCGGTGCTAGGGAATTGGAAAAACTGCAAGTGCTTTTTCAGTTCCCTGAGGCTTACTTACTCCCTTCCCTCTACACCCACAGAGGGACTCCCTGTGCCCACACTCATATCTGCAGGATCCCCCCTTCTCTCCTCATGGCCACAGGATCCTCACAGCTGGACTCTCAGGACTTCTGAGATTTGCCACTAGGTTAGAATCAGAAAAAGCTCAGTCTTCAAGACGTTGAAAAAGAAAGCTTTGTGCTGGCCTTTATGATCTAGAGGCCCAAGATAAATTGTAAAAGTTCAAAGAAAAATTTGTAGTCTTGGCTCTGACCAAGCTAAGGACACAGTGAAAAGTCAGAACAGCTAAAAACATCTTAGCAGATTCTGAAGGTTTAGTGACTGATCATTAAGGAGTTTTGAAACACTTCCTTACAGCCCTGGTCACTCCCTTTCCCTAATCCTTTCACTTGAGTCAAGAGGGTATCTCAGTACAGCCATTGCAAACAGCCCCAGGTTTTTCTGTTAACCCCTCTCATCCCAGCTCAGACTAGGAGAAGAGAGTTTCACCCTTTCACATCCCCCCCCACCTTTGAATTCACCCTCCCCCACCTGATGAAAGGAAGGTGGGGGGAGGGGCAGCAGCTACAGTGTGAGCCCCACTGGTAATGGCCCTGGGCCTGTGGGGTCATAAAGCCCAGAAGTATCACCCAGGCACTATCACCTCGCAGGAGGTGAGAAGCCAGCCAGCCAGCCTCCAAACTTGGGTAAGCCCACTCTTTTAAAGTTGCAGTTTTATAATCATGAGATGCTGATTCTCTGTGTAAAGTGATTTGGAAATGCATTCAACAAAATTGAAGTCACCTGATTGGTAATGGGTTTGTTGCAAGTTTCAAACTGGTATACTTTTGCATCAGTTATGTAAAGCAACTTTTCATAATTTGGTTACAGCTAAAACAACTTGGCTATTACTCACAAAAATTGTAAAATTATTGGTTATTGTTTTAATGTGTAAACTTGCCAAAGAGCTTGTTTGGGTTATGGAGTTCCTAAACAAGGAACTTGGCTTTCTGAGAATTTGCCAGTATGTAGAAATGACCTTTAACGATTGGCTTTTACACCAGGACAAATTTTAATTTGAGATGTAAATCCAGGAAATTTTTTCCTAAGCTGTGATTAGTGAAACTTGCTGTTTGAGGTAAAAGCTCTCAGGACTATAACTGATTTTATTTTGAGTTGTCTAATGGATTATAATAATCCATCAACAATCAATAGTCAACAATCTGAGAGAAATGCTATGCTTCAGAGAGAATGTGATATAGCAATCTGAGAGAACTGTCATACTTCAGAGAGAATGTGATACAGGTGGGAGGTCTGCATTGGGAAAAGCTGAGAGGACAATTTAGCCTCAGTCTAAGATGGGATCCTCCTGGCTCAGTTTCCCCATTGTGTTCCTTTGAAAAGGAATGTTACCCACCTGGCTATTCCTGAGTTCGGCTATGAGGTGGAATTGATACTGCATAGTTGGAAAACTGTAAATTCAAACAGATCTAAGGATGTTTTATCCTGTCATACTTGGTTTAAATCTTGTCCCAGCTTAGCAGATTTCTACAATCAGAGCAAATGGTCAGTAAAAGATATAAGCACAATGCAAGTATGTAAGATCTTGCTGTTTTGACTTGAATGTGCAGTCATTCAATACTCCAAACAACTGAAATTAAATCAGAAATATCTTCAGTTTGATTTGGGGAAAAGAATTACAATGCAATCAATTTTCTTTGAGACAGGTAACCTATTTGACCTAATCATTACTTAAGTATCCTCACTCATCTTTTGCTATAATTGGAGTAAAAATCAGTCTCTGGCCAAGGGTGGAAAACTTTTACCTGCAAAAGCGTTACTTAAACTTTTGAGAAAGTAACAAGGTCAGATAGTCCTGCAGATCAAACGCACATGATTTTAATGGGGCTCTTGTACTTTTACTTCTCCCTTGACTTGCCTGTCAGATTTGTGTCTTCCAAACTACAGGCCATTCACCTACACTTGATAGCAAACAGTGGGTACCAGCCAATGCCCCTCCCCATCATCTCCTGCTCATACTATGTGATTAGACCTTCTTATCTGGTCTTACATCTCTCTGATGAAATCCTTCATGCTGCTTCCCATGCAATTTCTCATAGGTACTGTAGCCTACTCATGACCATAATGACCATCTATATTGCTCCTTGGATGATCTTCAACTTTAAATCTTTGGAGACTGATATTCTATGATTCATATCCATGCTGCATTAATGGAAGAAAATTCCTGTTCTAAAGATGGAGCTTTGTTTCAGAAGGAAGCACTAGGTAATGAAAAGTACTACAAAAGATCTGACAGGAAACCTTGTCTGCTTGCCTCCAACTGTTCAATTCTAAGCCTGATACACTGTCTTATCACAATGTCTATCCGAGTTAAAGGCACTGATGGACAAGCTTTATAGATTTTCATTCATATTTAGATCGTTCAGTCAATTGTGTCCTTCTAAAGATGTGGTTTACTGTAGAATATTGTTTGCAAAAATCTGTCTGTTCCTATTTCAAACCTCCATCAATGATGTCCTTAGTGTTTATGTAGATTATTCTTAACTTTTTTTATTTCTCCATCATGTCATAGGAAGCTCATCAGTGGGAAAACCTCATCACATTGCAAGATCCAATCAGCCTTAGTATTCATACCTCTACACTACTCTCTGCCCCTCTTATTTGAAAGTGGACATGAACTCCAAAATTCCCATTTAAGAAGGGGGCTTAGCCCAGACTTGTCATTTCCCACTTGGCTGCACTACTTTGGGACTTCTCTGACTTCTCCACCATGCCCCTCTCCCATTTTCATCTTGCTTTTGTGTTTTGTCTTTGCTTCTAAAATTGTAAGCTCCTTCAGGGCATGGACTGTCTTTCTCTTTTTGTATTTGTATTCCCTTGCTTAGCACAGTGTCTGGCACATCATAGGCACATAATAAATATCTACTCACTATTGACTATTGCTTCATTCCTTGTTGCCTACAAACATGTCTCCCCCACACTCATTTGATCATTCCTTCCCTTCAAATAATCATTCCATATCTCTCCCTTTTCACATTCAAACTTCTAGAAAAGTTACCTATCCTCATTAAATCCAATTACTTTTCTCTCACTTCCCAACCCTTTGACATATGCCTTCTGATGTCATCATTCAAGTGAAACTATTCTCCATAAATTTATGGTCTCTTAACCATCAAATTTAATTTGTCTCATTCTTTATCCTTTTTAACCTTTCTGTACTATTAACTACCTACTCTTCACATATACTCTCTAATATATGGGTTTTAATAATACTGCCCTCCTTTGGTTCTCTTCTTACCTGTACGGCCACTTATTCACATTCTCCTTTCCTAAATCATAATTTATGTCCCACTGTGTGTGTGCAGCTAAGGTTCTAACCTAGGTCTTCTTCTCTTCTGTCTATATATTGTTTTCTTCTTCTACAAATGACTTCTGATCTATATATCCAGTTGTAGTCTCTCTCCTAAGTTCCTATTCTGCATCACTAACTGCCTATTAAACATTTCCAAATGGATGATTCCATGACACCCCAAAATTAACATGTCCAAACTGGAATAATTATACTCCTCCCCAATCAACCCTCTTAAACTTCCCTTTTTTTCTGTTGAGGGATACCAACATTCTTCTAGTAATGCAGTTTTGCAACCTGTGTTTTATAAATCTTAATGTG
>NW_020948983.1:5634532-5642348 GCF_900497805.2 Vombatus ursinus
TTTTCAATAGATATTGTTACATATACTGTAACTATTTTTACAATGGTCCTTTTTGCAAATGCTTATGAGTATAGGAAAATAAGAGAACAAATATAAAATGATGTTTTTATTACCTTTGGGCACATGATAAAACCAGCATTACAAACTTCATTATTTGCCTATCCAAGGAAAACTTATGATTCATCTTTTAGTTTACTTGCATCTTCCTTTTGCCTTATTTCATTTGTCATGAGAAGATAAAGTTTATATAATTCAGTTCTCTATTAGCATGTCTGCCCACTGTTCACTAGAAAGGCTATCATATTTAGAATATCAACAGTTAATTCCTTATATACAGATGTTCTAGAAACTGAATGTTAGAACCTTCTAAGTCATTTTCTACCATACCTTCACAATCAGTACAAAAGTGGAATAGAGTTGGGCAGGACTAAAGGTCACCTTGTATTTTTTTTTTTGTTTGAAGGGTTGCAATGGCCACATAATTCAATCCTAATTGGCCATCCTTGTAGTAACAAGTTTCTCTGTACCTAGAGAGGCTGATTTTATAAAAGTAGCCATATTCTATTGTCAGAACTATTCTTAAAGTCTATAATAACAACTTGAATCTGCCAGAGCTAGTATTCCACTTGTATAGCACTCAAGAACCTCAGGTCATCTTCATACCACAATGAGACAGCCAATACCTCATAAAACAGCAAAAAGTAGCATAGGTAAGAACGTAGCTACAAAAAGTTTGGTGTGATATCCAACTAAGCAATATCTATCAAAGAATAGTCACAGATTGATATGGTAAAAATACAACAAATTAAAGAAAATGTAACAAATTTGACATTTCCCTAACAATCTTTTTCATTATCAGTGGTGTGTCCACAACTTGGGGGTTCTAATACCTCAGCTTGCTGTGTATTATGCAATGAAGTAGAAATAGCGTCTAAAAAGATGATGTTAAAAATATGACTAAACCAGACCGAGAGCAAACAGAGGAAATATATGCTGGAGGGAATATCATTTTCACATTATTAGAGATTGACTTTACAAGATATCTCAGGAAAGGAAAGATACTAAAATAATTAAAACAATGGATTCTATGACTCCTGGACTTCTAAAGACAACTGAGAGAACTAACAACTTGAGATTTTTTTACTTTATCATCTTTATCAAATCTACATATGCATCAAGGGTATTCTTTATTAAAATGTTAATTAATTGAAATTTGTATTTATTATAATATATTATCATTATATATTATATCACAATATATTATAATTATAATTAATTGAAAATTATATTCTTCTTTAGGCCATACCTTCATGGGCAAATAATGGACTGAAAGACACAGAAAATAGAAGACCCTTAAATGGTTATTGTTCATTGTTGGAAAATAGTATTTAGCTCAGAATAAGATGTAGCTTTAAAAGATCTCTTCCAACAAGGAGTAATTTGTATCCTTGTTAATATCGTAAGATTCCTTGGTAAATGCAAATCAAGTAAAAAGGAAATCAGCTATTCTGATTACTTTGAATTATTTTTAGTTTGATTATAGGATTAAGCTTCCTTCTTCAGGAAAAGCTAGCCATAACAGCTTAACCAGACTAACATGGATAGTCCCTAAAGTCTAGGTTACCTACAGATTTAGTGAATAGATTGAGAAGACTTTATCATTTAGTAGCAGATAATTTAGAATAAAACATAATAATTATAGGATTACTCTTTTAAAAAGCTAGGTTTCCCTTTCTGGCAGAAAGGGGTGTTGACCAAAGGATAAGTACCCCTTTGTAGCAGCTGGAAAAAGGTTAGCCAGAGGTTAAGCTCCTCTTTCCAGTCTTAATGTACATGCTCCTTTTTTTTACCTTGAGCTAGAGTCTAGGATGAGTAATGAACACTTCTGAGGAAGATGCAGGAGGTGACTGCTAAGCACTGACCACAGGTGCCTCCTCCCCACTCCACTTTCTGGTTATAAAAGGAAAGGATTTCTGGCATAAGATTAAGAAAGTCTGGAAGAAGCTAACTAGTTGGGTGACCTGTCTTGTCCAATTGAATTATGTTCAAAACAAGTTTCTGACATTTTTTATTGCATTTTTGTTACAAAAATCAGCTCTGTAAATAACTCCTTGTCTCTGACCTCTGAGGAGTCAAGTGACCTGGTTTGATATACAAATGCTAGCTTTGCAAATTAAATCATAACTGCCTCACTAACTTTGTCCTCAGTTTCCTTTTTATTTCAGATAATCAATTTTAACACAAGAGAACACTGTTTAATAATTCTGTTATTATTAAAGGCAAATGAAGCATAATAGAGAAAGTACAAAACAAATAGCTATATTGAAGGAATCTGTCACCATATTAGAGTTGAATTCAAATCCCTAACACTGCTTATGTGACTTAGGTAAATCACTCCCTGACTGAACCTCATTTTCTTCATATGTAAAATGAGAGGCATTGGACTAAATAGCCTGTGAGATTATGAAGAGGAATACAAGCTGAACGGGGAATCACCTAAGTAGTCTCCAAAAAATGACTTAATCACTAGTTGTAGACAAATTAGAGCTAAATTGTGACACATAGGAAAAAGATCTTGATTATGATTCAGATTAAGAGAAAATTCAATGTTGGTAGCATCCTGAGGGGCAAAAATGTTAAGAGCAACTGCTCTAGCCCAAGGAGAAACCCCTGCTCAGACTAGGGGTAGGTGGCATGGATCCATAAATTCACCCTTCAGAGACTACAAACTCAAAACTGGGAGGGACACATCACTGAAAGTTTGCAGCTCCCTGGTCTGATCAACTCCTGGGATCTCTGAAGAACATAATATCCAGTATCCAGAGACAGTAGCAGAAGAACCACAAAAAAATATATATAGGGACCAAACAGGACCCTAATATTCCCTCCAGAACTTCAAAGCACCTGAACTCTATCCACTATACCACCTGGCTGACTAAGTGCTATTTATTGAACACAAGGTTAATAGCTATATTTGCTTCTGTGTATTATATATCTAATTTATTCCACTGATCAACCCCACTATTTTTGATGAGTATCAAATTGTTTGGACAATTACTGTTTGGTATTACAATTGAGATCTGATTCTATTGGACCCCTCCCACTTCACTACTTACACAGTTTTTTGTTATAACATCCCTTGAAAACCTAGACCTCTGGTTGCATCAAGTGAATTGTGTTACCTTTTTTTCTAGCTCTATAAAGTAATTTTTGGTAGCTCATTGACATGTCGCTGAATGAGTCATTTAATTCAGATGGGATAGTTATTTGTATTGGTGCAATTTAACCATGAGCAATCAATATTTCTCCAATTACTAGTTCCATCTTTAATTTTTTAAGTCTTGTTATATTGATGTAGTTCCTGTGTGGTTTTGGTAGGTAGAATCCTAAATGTTTTATATTTTGTATAGAATTTTAATGGGATTTCTTGTTCTATCTCTTCTTGGCCAGGTTTTGCTGCCAATATAAAGAAATGATGCACATCAATTGGGGAATGGCTGAACAAGCTGTGGTATATGAATGTAATGGACTACTATTGTGCTATAAGAAATGATGAGCAGGCAGACTTCAGAAAAACCTGGAAAGACTTGTATGGATTGATGCTGAGTGAGCAGAACCAGGAGAACATTGTGCACAGTAATAGCCATGTTGTGCGATGACTAATATAGACAGACATAGCCCTTCTCAGCAATGCAAGGATCTAAGATATCTCCAAAGGCCTCATGAAAAATGCTATCCACATCCAGAGAAAGAACTATGGAGTTTGAATGCGAATCGAAGCATACTATTTGCTATTTTTTTCTTCTTTTGTGTTTTGTTTCCTCTTTCTGGTGGTTCTTTTTATTAGTTCTAATTCTTACTTACATTACCACTAATGTGAAAATATACTTAATAGGAATGTATATGTATAGCCTATATCAGATTGTGCGTTATCTTGGGGAGAAAGGTGGGGAGGGAGGGGGAGAAAAATTTAAAACTCAAAAGCTTATGGAAGTGATTGCTGATAAATCAAAATAAATTAATAAAAAAAGAAATGATGAAGATTGATGAGAATTTATTTTATACCCTGCAACTTTGCACAAGTCATTATTTCAATTAATTTTAGTTGACTCTTCAGATTTCTCGAAGTATACCATGATTTCATATGCTCAGCACTATGTTTATTCCTTCAATTTCTTTTTCATGTCTTATTGCTATAGCTAGAATTTCCAGTACAACATCAAATACTAATAGTGACAATGGATACCCTTGCTTTATCCTGATCTGATTAGAAAGTAGTCTAGTTTATTCTTATATCATATAAAGCTGGCTCTTCATTTTAGATATCCACTACTTAATATGTTAAGGAAAGATTCAATTCTTCTGACACTTTCTAGTATTTTTAATAGAAATGGGTGTTGTCTTCTCTCAAAAGGTTTTTGTGCACCTATCACTATAATAATAGGGTTTTTTAATTCTTATTATTAATATGGTTAATTATTATTACAGTTTTCATAATATTGAACCAATTCTGCATATTGGTGTAAGTCTAACCAGTTCATAGTGTTTGTGTCACTGTAGCATCTGTGCTAATGTTTTAATTAAAAATTTTTAATCAATGTTCATTAGGGATATTTATAGTTTTTCTCTCTCTCTAGGTTATCGAGACAACATTTGTATCATAAAATAAATACGAGGGGACTCTTTCCTTTCCTGTTTTGTAAACAATTTGTGTAATATTCAAATGAATCATTCTTCAAATGTTTGATAGAATTGAACTTGTAAGTTCATATGGTGCTTGGTTTATTTTTCCCCCATGGGAGGTCCATTTAAGACTTAATTTCCCTTTCTGATTGTGTTATTTAAAATTCCTGTTCCTTCTGTTAATCTAGGTATTTTGTATAAAATCTATTTTATTTAATTTGTCGGACTGGGTCAAATACTTATCAACAGTATCTTTTATTTCTTCATTTGTTGTGAATTTCCTTTTTTATTTTTGAAATTTCTAAATTGGCTTTCCTCTCTCTCTTTCTTTTATTAAATTGGCTCATGTTTGAACATTTATTGTGCTCCTTTTTAAAAAACAGCTTCTGGGTTTATGTATTACTTCAATGGTTTTTTAAAAATCCTTTTGACTGCATTAATTCATTTTTTAGAAGCAATCTTAACTTCTATAATCCAGTTCTTTAGATATAGAATGGAAATGGTATAAATAAGAGGAAAAGATACTGAAATAAAAAATATAGGATCCTCAATGCATGGGTCTCAGCATCAGAAAAAGAAAAAAAATGATAGCACTATTATATCATAACTCCAATATGTGACAGATCTATGTCAGGAGAAATGTGATTGTTTTATTAATCTTTTCAGTTGGATTTAATAATAAAGTGGCTCACCAGCTGTAAAAAGCACAGTACTTCAGCTCTAGATATTCTCCCATGCCACTTGCAAAGATGAGATATGTCCAAATCATCCTTAAAATCCTGAGCAAAAATATTTTGACAGCCTTTCTATTCTACCCCTTTGTACCCTCTGTCTCTTGTAGGGTATAAAGTAATTCACCAATGGTTTTACTAAGTTTCATTTTGTAATCAAGGTGCAATAGGGCCTGGGAGAGACAGACAGAACTGCTAAGTAGAGCATCTCATATTTAATCAGAATAAAGTTACAAATGACAGCATAGTATTTATATGTCTAGCTAACCACAGCAAACAAAACTCCATGATTACTGTTAAAAATGTGTAGGAATTCTGTAAAATTCAATATGAAAGCAACTAAATGATAGGAAAGCTAAAAGGTGAGACAAACAAGTTATTTTGTAGCCTTCCTGTTTCTTAATTCAATTGCAAATTATCATCTCTCTGACCTACACCACTATTGGTCCAGTTCTGGGAATCATTTTTGCACAGGATACTAAATTCTGATTTTATAACAGTATGCTTTGTGGTAGGAAACAAAGGATTCAGGTGGAATCCATTTTTCCTTCTGGTCAAGTTGATATTTAAAACTGAAACATAAAAATGATAATCGAATGACAAAGATTTTAAATAAACTAATTTTGAAATTTCACTTTTTTGTACAATATTGAAACAGTGTTGTATGTGATTTATAATACTTCTTTTGAGGACAAAAACACACCACTGTTTTATATTCATGTTGATTGTTCTTTTCTTCCCCTATGAGGTATGTATAAAATCTAAGCAAATATAAAATTCTAAAATTGGTTAATATTAAAGCACACCTACATTTATTTTCTGGTATCCCTACATTAACTGTTTATAAAATAGCTCTAAAATAAAAATACAAAAGGTTTATAACTAGAAGGACCTGGGTCTTACTTGTTTATAGGTTAATATAGCCAAGACTCTTTCCCATCTCCCCCATAATTGCCTAAATGACCTACCTACCTCAGTTAAACCTGGACTTTTTTTTTGGCAAGGCAATTGGGGTTAAGTGACTTGTCCAGGGTCACACAGCTAGTGAGTATCTGAGGTCAGATTTGAACTTAGGTCCTCCTGACTCCAGGGCCAGTGATCTATCCACTGTTTCACCTAGCTGCCCCTACACCTGGACATTTTTAATAACTCTCTCTCACTGTTTTTTCCTCCATTGCCTAGATTAAAAATTCCATGAGGGCAAGTATCATGTCTTATCGCTCCCAGTACTTAAGGTATTCTGCATATGAGCAGATACTTAATGAAAATATGCAGAATTAATTAAGGAATATCTACAAACACATATGATTTTCCCCTATCTTGAAAAAATGTTTGATGACAGTTGTCCCCTCCACCTACATTTCTATTTCCCATCCCCTCACTTTCTTTCACAGTGAAAATTCTTGAATCAGTGATCTATAGACACTGCCTTCACCACTTCTTGAGATATGTCTTTTATACCCACCAAACTACTAAAACTGCTCTCTTGACAAGTATTGATGATATTTTGGCACCAAACCAAAACTCCACTTCCAAGCCTGTAGAGTAGTCGAGAAAAATTAAATCTTATATTAGAGAAGGGGGGAAGAAGTGATGTCACAATGAGACAATTGTTACAGAGATTTTTTTTTTAAAGCATGACTTGACAACTAATTAAAATGTTTGGAGTCAAGGACTCCATATTTTACATAGTGGCTTTTTCACTCTTTGTTTGACTTAATGGGGGCATAGGCCTACTGGCAGTGTCAATGAGTCAAAGGATGCACACAGGTTAGTGACTTTTTGGCACAGTTTCAAATTATTTTCCAGAATGGCTGGAGCACTTCACTGCTCTACCAGCTATGTGCCAACGTGAATGACTGCTCATACACTGAAAAAAAAACTGTCATTTTCTTTTTTTATCATCTTTACCAATCTGAGTAGTATGAGGTAGAACCCCAGAATCACTTTTAATTATCATCATTCCTACAATTAAGATTGATTCTTTTTTTTTATTTTTAATTTATGGAGTAAAACAAGCATTTCCATAACATACCATAATAAAACATATAATTGCACATGGAACTGCAAATCTATTATGTACAACTTGCTATTCCTTTTAAACATATATTAAAATTATCATGTAAATTTCTTTTTTTTCCTTTTTTTTTCTTCCCTCTCATCCCCTCTCTGGCACTGCCTCAGAGATGGCTACCATTAGACACAAATAGGTATAGATAGATAGATAGATAGATAGATAGATAGATAGATAGATAGATAGATAGATAGATAGATAGATAGATAGATAGACAGATAGATAGATAGACAGACAGACAGACAGACAGACAGACAGACAGACAGACAGACAGATAGATAGATAGATAGATAGATAGATAGATAGATAGATAGATAGATAGATAGAT
>NW_020948983.1:5642358-5653373 GCF_900497805.2 Vombatus ursinus
GATAGATAGATAGATAGATAGATAGATAGATAGATAGATAGATAGATTTGTAAAATTATTCTATATATACTTCCATTTTTAAGCTCTTTCTCTGGATGAAGATAGCATCTTCATATGAGCTTTATTTTTAATTTGTATATTTACAATAGTCAAAATGACTTAGTTGTTCAAAGTTATTCTTAAAACAATATTGCTATTACTCTATACAATGTTCTCTTGGTTCTGCTCACTTTGCCCTTCACTATTTCATGCAAGTCTTTCTATGCTTTTCTAAAATCATTGAGCTCATCATTTCTTAATAGTACAGTAGTATTCCATCCCAACCATATACCACAACTTGTACAATCATTTCCCAATTGATGGGGATTTCTGTAATTTCCAGTTCTTTGCCAACACAAAGAGAACTGCTATAAATATCCCATTCACATTCAAAGTTATAATTACTATTTGTGAATTTCCCTCCATCTTATTTTTATGCACTATTTTCTTTCTCAGCCTCTCTTTTTATTCTATTCCTGTTGCCTTATCTTCTCCCCCCACACTCCCACTCTCCATCCCACCCACCCCTCCAAAAGTCTCTGCCCCATCCTCTCCCCCACCCTCCCAAATCCCAATCTACAGATCCCTCTAAAAGTCCCTCCTCCCATCCCCCAGTTTTATTCTGTCTCTACATATTTATAAGACTTCTACACCCTTCCAGATGTACACATTTTTTCCTCTTCAACCCAGACGACAGTAAGTTTCCACCACTACCCCCACCTTCTTCCTCTGTATTAATTCTTTCTTTCATGCCCCATTTTTATAATTGCTTCCTTTTACCTTTTCCTACACAATTTTGTTTTTTTAGAATCACCCCCATCATATACAACTCAGCTCCAATCTTTCTTTCAAACTACCTTAGTAATGTTGACAGTTCTAAGAATATTGGTAACATTTTCATATATATAGTAAGTAAACAGTTTGACCTTAATGAGTGCCTTATAATTATTCTTTAATTATTTCCTTATATTTCTTCTGGATCTTTTACATCGAATTTTCCATTGAGTTCTGATCTTTTTGTTAGAAATACCTGAAAGTATTTCAGTTTGTCAAATGCCCATTTTTTTTTCATTCAGGATTATACTCAACTTTGCTAGGTAAGTTATTCTTGGACACAACCCCAGTTCTTTTGCTCTTCAAAATATAATGGTCTAGGACCTATGGTCTTTTAGAGCAGAATCTACTACGTCTATGAAATAGTGATTGTATTTATGAAGTATTTAAATTGGGTTTTTTTCTTGCTGTTTGCAATTATCAGTTATTTGTAACATTTTTCATATTGTATCCTAATAGCTTGAACTTCTTTCTTTCAAAATTTATTGTGCATATCCTTTGACCATTTATCAATTGGAGAATGGCTATCTTTTTTTATGGTTGACTCAGTTCCTTATAAATCTTAGAAATTTATCTGAGAAAATCCTGGAAAATATATTTTCCCTAATTCATTATTTCACTTCTAATTTTAACTTGCATGGAATTATTTTTTTTCAAGTTTGTATAATCAAAATTTCCCATTTTATCTTCTTTAATGCTCTCTATTTGTCTGGTAATGAATTTTTCCCCATCTATATCCATAAAATGTATTTTCTACTTTGTTCCCATAATTTTATGACATTTAATATTTAGGATGTGTCCATTTGGAGTTTACTGTCATACATGGTAAGAGATCTTGGGAAAAACCTAGATTTTGTGAGTCTAACAGTCTTTACACCAGAAGTTGTGCTTTGATTCTACTCAATAATTTTACTATGTTTATTTGCTTCTGTATGTGCATATCTACTCTGTTCTATTGATAAACTTAAAAAAAATTAAGCCAATATGAAACAGTTCCTGAATACCATCTGGATACCATATTTCAAGAAATAATAAAAGAAAACTTCTCAGAACTATTAAAACTAGGTGGGAAAGTGAATTTTAAAAAAATCCATCATCCCATCTGAAAGAAACCTCAATCTGAAAACACTAAGAGATTTCATAGTCAAAACCCAGCCTTAAAAGTAAAAGAAAATCTTCCATAAGAATCCAGAAAGGAAAAAGTTCAAGTACCACTAGTAATTATCAGGTCTGCTAGGAGGCACAGGGGACAGAGTATCAGGATTTCATAAAACTATGCTATAACTATTATAATGGGGGAAAATATGTTATAATGTAATATATTAAAAGGAAAATATTAAACTTGTCATGAACATACCGCACAAGAGAGTATAATCATACAAGGTGGGGAAAGGCTCTTTAATAGGATAAAAGACTTTGAAGCATTGTCAATAAAAGGAGACAATCTGACTAGAATCTCTGAAAGGCAAAAACAGGCAACAAGAGAAATCTAGAAAGGTAAACAATTGTAGCAATTGTAAAGGGCAAAATGATGAACAAGTGCTTATATTATAAGAGATGGAGAAGAAACTATAACCCCTTCAGAATCCTATTGTCTTCAAGAGTTGCAAAGATAATAAAGAATTTGTTGGTTTTAGGATAGGAAAAAGAAAGGAAGGAACAAAGGAATGAAATAGAGAAGAAATGGGGAATAAGGAAGAGGAACTTATTTTTCTAATAACATGGGAATGTGGACTACCCATGCTGAAACCTCTCAAACAGGGCATGAACTATACTTTCCCTGACTCTTTCTGTCTCTGTTTCTCTCTTTCTCTGTCTCTGTCTCTTTCTCTGTCTCTGTCTCTCTCGTTTAATCTACACACACACACACACACACACACACACAAACAAACACACACACACACACACACACACACATATTTCTCCTATCCCCTCTGTCTCTACCCTAGCTTGCTCATCTCAACCTACCCTCACACTGGCATGAAAATCTAAGCAAACAGAGAAAAATTATGACCATACAGACACAGTCTAGGTTCTCTCAGGATTCTAGGGATAACCCCATTGTGGGAGAATAAACCCCCCAACTCATTTCTGTAACTTTCAAGTCTCCCACCAAAACATATATATTTACACAAAAATTAACCATGCACAATGATGATAGCATTAGAACTTCAATATAACTCATTACTTAATAATAAGTAAATAATAATAATACATCATAGACACTCAATATAAAGTAAAAGCAGGATTAATTGATGTACAACAGATACTCTATATAAAGCAAATGCAGGATTAATCAATATATCAGACTACACCCATAAGCCCAAGTCACACCATACTCAGTGCACTCAGCACTCATTGGGAAAGTAGCACACACATAAACTTGGCATGGAGACACACCAATGAAGAAAAAAACATGCATACTAGGTAACAGCTCTGGATTGGAGGCCTTGATATCACCTAGTTCATTCAGGGATACCTACACCACACAAAACTCCTTATCTACTAATTCTTCTCCTGGTCCTCACCACCTTCCTACTATTTACCTTCTGCTCACAAACTGGTGAAGTATTGACCAGCTATTTTAACTCAATAAGCTTACAAAGGGAATAAAGTATAGTATTGTTGTATTGGCTAGCAGTTCCCTTTAAGTCAGAGAGCTGCAAAGCTGATCAGACTGGTTCACTAGGAGCAATGCATATAAGCCTAGTTTCTTCATCTTCCAATCAGCTGTCCACCAGCTGATTCAACAGCAACTCACCTACAAAGCCTGTATTTCCTTTTTTCCAAACTGCTGAAGCCTCCTTGTCAGCTGATCATCCTGCAATTAGTTTCTTCATGTAACTCCATCCAAGCTAGCTTTTCTATGTCCTCTTGAGGCTTCACTTTCCTGCTCCGTTCTCCTACTCTCTTAGTCCTTAAAATGGGTTCATGTAAATGAACTTAGGAGCCATAATCTTCTTAGCCATTCCATAGTCTTCAAAACAGTTCTTTTCAAAAGTCCGTTCTTTTAAAATAGTGCTAAATGTTTATACTTTAATTTAATAAACAAAAGTTAATTTACTGTTGTTTTTTTTCCATTCACTAAACTGCACACAAACTAAAAGGTCATACTACTGCTAACAGAAGTTCACTATAAGAAGATTACACAAACATGGCAGAATGGAAAAGTAAAAATTGTATGAATTTTAATCTTATTTGAACTGTACAAAGGAGAATTAAATGCATATATACATACAAAGCACATAGAATTTGTTAAATAAATACACTAAATTCAACAGGTAAAAAAGTAGGACACAGAGAGGGGTATTTAAGAAGGAAGAATATGGGGGGAGTGATAATCATAAGTAAAATAAACTTTCAAAGTGATCATAAAGTGAGTAAAAGAAGGAAGTAAATGTACATAGACATGTATATATTACATATAAACGTGTGTGTGTATACCAGTGGTTGACATCAGAGCTAAATGAAAAGAGAAAGGGAAGAAGAAGGGACAGGATCATGCCAATTAAGAGATAAGTAGTGCTGATCCCATTTTTTTGTAAAGAGTAGAGCAAACGGGAAAGAGATAACAACTTTCAAGAGAATATGATAAAAGGGGGAAAAAAGATGTTTAACAGTCTTAACTAAATATGAAGGGGATGAACTCATGCAAAATTAGTAGGAGGGTAAAAGAATTAGATAGAAAACAGAATACAATAATACAATGCTTACAGGAAGCTTGCTTGAATCATAACAAGCAACAAAATTAAACATAAGTATTGGGAGCAGAATTTATTGCACATTAGGGAAACGTAAAAAATCAAGAGTGGAAATAATAATGTCATTCATGTCACACCCACTCACCCTGGGTATAGCCCAAAGCTCTGTTAAAGGCCCTCTTCTCTTTTTTCTCTCTTATTTTCTCACTTGATCTCACTACCTCAAATAGTTTTATAGGATCAAAATGTACCAGGGCTCCTCTGCCATCATAGGTTAAGCTAGCTCTTTCCCTAAAATACAAGGAGGTTGCCCCTGGGCCTTAAATGGCCCAGAGTGCTAAAGCTCAGTGATTCTGTTGACTTAGCTTGGTGGACCATGTTGATGTGGCTTCCTAGTAAACTAAGAGCATAAAAAGACCTGTCCAGGTGATATCAGGGCCCTTCCTTTAGACTTGGCCCTTCAGACAAAGTCACTCAAATCAACATATTCTACTCTGCTAACCCATTTTTTTTTCTTGCTCAGAGTTTTTTTTTTTCTTTTTGGTGAGGCAACTGGGGTTAAGTGATTTGCCCAGGGTCACACAGCTAGAAAGTGTCAAGTGTCTGAGGCCGGCTTTGAACTCAGGTCCTCCTGACTCCAAGGTAGGTGCTCTATCCACCGCACCTCCTAGCTGTCCCCTAACCTATTTTTATGTGGAGGTGAAGAAGGCATATACCTAAGCTGAATGTTGTCTTATTGTTAAGTATCCGTGGAAAGCTGTGTCTCATTTCATTCTAATGTCAGACTTAAACTACCAATGAACTGGCTTGAGTCAGGCTACTATACATAGGTTCAATTATCACCTCTTTCCTACTGACTCGCTCCCATATCTACATACTCAACCTTAGTCTTAAGTTTTAGTCTCATATCACCAACTACCCACTAGACATTTTGAGTGGGATATCACAGTGATATCTCAAAGTAATCATAACCAAAACAGAACTAATTTTACTTTCTCTAAAATCTACAGCTCTTCCTTACTTATCTGTTACTATAGAGGGGACCAAAATCCTTGAAATCATCCTGGTTTGCAACCTTGGTGTTATCCTTGACTCCTCATGCTCCCATATATAATATTCCATATACACATTCAATCATTTACCAAATATTTTCACTTCTACTGTTTGTATATGTCCCTGTTCTCCATTCACACAGTCAAAAACATAGTACAGGCTCTTGCCACCTTTAACCTAGACTATTGTAACAGCCTCCGAACTCAACTAGTTACTCCAATTTATCCTCTGGACATCCACCAAGGTGATTTTCTTAAAGTGTACGTTATTCCCCCACACCCAATCAAGTGATTCCACACTATTTGTAGAAGCAAATATAAAGTTCTGTCTGGCATCCAAACCTCATTAAAATCTGGTCACTTCATAACTTTCCAAACATTCTCACACATTATACCCCTGTACTCGCTCTACAACCCAGTCATGCTGGTCTATTTGTTGTTCCTCACACAGAATGTTATATCTCCCTTCTCCATGCCTTTTCATGAGCTACAAAAGCACTAACCTTTGGAGCCCAGCAGAACACTATACATAAGGAGAACGTCATGAGGTCTCTACACGGGGAAAATTCAGTAACAAAGAGTAGTAAGTTACCTGTTTTGCCATACATATTCCTTACACATGACTTATATTACCTTTGTACTTTACTTGTGAGCTCACTTTTCCCAGGAATGCTGGGTGAGGAGAGTATGCCCCTAATTTGGAAAGAATTTTTGTACCATTTTTAACCATACAGAGATAACCACATCAGTAAATTCCTAAATAATGTCAACTACTGATAATGCAAAACACATTGGTGGGGTTGAGGAGCTAGAGTTCTAGAAATTCCAGCCCTTTAGGGTAAACCCTAGAACCCTGAGGAGAGGTAAACAATCAATCACTAAAGATCTTAACCTGTGATTACAAGTGACAGTTAAGGGAATAACTCTAACAGGGTCATGCAAGTTTTTTCCAAAATAATTTTGAGATCCCTCTATGCACTTACAGGAACCTCCTATAGAGGTTCTCCATTTGGAACACTTGATCTTAAATATTACCTAATATTCAGGGATCTATCAGAGAAAAATAGAGCATTTTTCTTTATCCTATGTCTAAGATTGTAATTGGGCAGTCAGTTTTATGGTTAGTTTCCTTTACATGTCAGCCCCCTTTCTTTGAGATAATTTTTACTCATTTGAATGCTTAAATACTAATATCTATTTTATTACTAAATCCTTTATAAGTATAGAGGCTGATATGAGCAGTAAAATAAATGGTGCCTAGCATTTCACCTAGAGCATGTTATAGAAGCTCATAAATGCTCCTTTTCTTTTTTTCCCTTTCCTTCTTTCTTTTTTCTCTATTACTTTCTTTGTTCCTTTCATGTAAGACCTAGACTGATTGTATTATTGTAACATGACCTCAGACAATTTTTCTGAGATCCTTATCATCTGCAGGTCTATAAGGTTACAGTTCCCTGCTGGCCTTGAACCACTGATTAGTCAATCCCAAATAATTTCTTTATGGAGATCCAACCTTCTTCTTCTGATTTTGCATTCCTTTTAAGTTAACCTGCTTGTCCTGGTGAAGGATGAGTTAGAACTCCAACTGAATTGCCCCATGTGTTGGTAAGGAATGTTTGGGAAAATCTGAGGTGCCCTATGGTGAAGGGACCCAAAGGTAATTCATGTTTGGACTTCCACTGAGGTCTCCTTATGTGAGAAAAGGATTACTGGAGATATTTAGTATGCTATAGTTGTGAAAGAACTACCTAAATATGTTTTGTCTAAATTTCTATATATGCTAAAGAGAATTGTGGAAGAACTTTTTATCAGTACAGTTTGGATTCTTACTGAAGGTGTGGAGAAGTTTAACTTCCAGGCCATGCCAGATTCCCAATTCCTTTGTGGATAGCGCTGTAGATATTATTCTTTCCCTCTGAGAAGAAAGGCTTGCCAAGTATCTGTTATGAACTCAACAAAAGAATCAACTCTTGAAACCTAGCAGAACTACACCTAAGAGTTTCCACAACAGGAAAAAAGTTATTTCTAGTAGCCAGAATTCATGAGTTGTCCCTTCACCACCCATGTTCTCTACATACATGCCTCACTCATAGTAACTATAATTTTGAGCTTGTCATCTGCACAGGACCCTTGTATGTTCAGAGGGAAGGTGTACCTTCAGTTTTGGAGAGAGGAGATTTGTTTGAACCAACTATTCTTACTATACTTTCTCAGTAAATCCCTTTAAAAAATTTAATTGGTGTCATTTGGGATTGATAATAGGGAGCACATAGGTAGAAGCTAATGATTAACAAAGTTGGAAGTCACAACTCCTCAGGATCTCTCTTACCATTCCAATGGGAGTAGTAGTCAAATGATCTTACATATATGTGTGTATGTATGTATATGTAATACATATATATTTGTGTGAACATGTATATATGTATGTATATATGTATATGCCAAATGACACAGCATCTAAATATTTAACACAAAGGCCAGAAATATAGGCAGAAAAAGACAATAAAATTATAATAGGTACCTCAAAAAGAGCTCTCTTTTTACTGAGATATCTCACTAAAATTCAAGCTCTTTGAGGGCAAGCACAATTTTTTTAAATTTTATATCCTCAGAACTTGTGTAGAATGTATAGCACAGAGAAAATAATAAATGCATGCTAACTAAGAAAGAAATCAAGGGACTTAAAAAAGTTAGAGATTATATAATTCTGGCATTTATAGATCTGGAATTAAGAGTAATAAACATATATTCTAGCTTTGCATGGCAACTTTGCAAGAACTCACCATAATAATTCTCAGACAAAAGGAGGAAAGCAGAAACACTAAAAATATCCTTTTCTAACCATAGCAAAATAAAAATTATAATCAATAAATAGCATTTGAAGAAAGGGTTCAAAGATAAATAGAGACTATAAAACATAATCCTCAAAAATGCATGGTTCAGAGAAAATATTATGGAAAGAATAATTTTATTCTTAATAAAGACAAGACAACACAACAAAACTTTTGGAAGGTAATCAGAGCAGTGCAGAAGGGAAATTTTAGTTCTGTAAACCACTTTATCAACAAAAAGGAAAAATAACATGCAACTAAAAGAAAAAAATCAGAAAAAAAGAAATCAAAATCCTCCACTAATCACAAAATAGATATTTTTAGATGAAAAAGATAAAAGAGAAATAATTGAAAACAGAGAAAATTGAATTGACAAATAATCTAGGAGCTGTTTTTAATAAAGAATACTTGAAATAAAGAGGAAGCAAGGAGTACCAAGAGGAAAAAGAATAAAAGAATAGGATGAAAGGAAATAATTAACAATCAAAACTGTGAATTTGGAAGAAGTCAGAAGGGGGTGGAGTCAAGATGACAGGAAACACAGTGACTTGTTTGCGCTCTCCCCCCAAACCCTTCCAAATACCTACAAAAAAATGGCTCTAAACAAATTCTAAAGCAGCAGAACCCACAAAAAGACAGAGTGAAACAAATTTCCAGCTAAAGACAGCCTGGATGGTTGATCAGAAAGGTATATCGCGCCAGGCGGGGAGAGGAGCACAGTGCGGGGTGGGCACGCAGGCTGCAGTGACCCTGGAGCAGGCCTCAGAGGGCTGAATTGTGGGCAGCTGTGGCAGTTTCCAGGCCTCTCAACCCAGGAATGCCAAAGACAACTTAGAAGGTCAGTGGGAAAAGTCGGTGACTGCGGTGAGAGATGGAGCTAGGTCTCAGCCACCCCTGGGGCAGCAGCTGTTTCCTGAGCTTCTGGCCCACAGACTGAGGGGGAATCAAGTGGCTGATCAGAGGGAGATTGCAGGGATCTGTTTACCAATGCTGAGGCAGGAATCTCTTGCTTTACTCATGCTTGGATCTGGGTCACAGTTCTGAGGGTTGGTCCTGGGGCGAGGAGGAGCGCTGGTATGGTAGAGCTTGTTGTGGAGGTGGAGAGAAAACACCTTGCCCCTTATCATAGCACCTTGGAAGAACTGAAAATTTTCAGGTCCCTAGAAGTATCTCTGAAAACAGCTGTACAAACCCCCGAAACTGGGAACAGAATGTTCTCCACATTGGAAACAGACTTTTACCTTAACAAAGAGTTTAAAACTCAAGTAATTGGCTGGGATCATGAGCAAACCTCACAAAAAGAGCCATATTATCTTACTTTGGTGACAAAGAAGATCAAAACATACAACCAGAAGACAATGAAGCCAAAGCTTCTAAATCCAAAACCTCCAAGAAGAATATGAATCAGTCCCAGGCCTTGGAAGAGCTCAAAAGGGATTTTGAGAAGCAAGTAAGAGAAGTAGAGGAAAAACTGAGAGTTTTGCAAGAAAATCATGAAAACAAGTCAACAGCATGCTAAAAGAGACCCCAAAAAATACTGAAGAAAATAACACCTTAAAAAACAGCCTAACCCAAATGGCAAAAGAGGTCCAAAAAGTCAAGGAGGAGAAGAATGCCCTAAAAAGCAAAATTGGACAAATGGAAAAGGAAGTCCAAAAGCTTACTGAAGAAAATACTTCCTTAAAAATTAGAATGGAGAAATTGGAAGCTAGTGACTTTATGAGAAATCAAGACACTGTAAAACAAATCCAAAAGAATGAAAAATTAGAAAACAACGTGAAATAACTCACTGGAAAAACAACTGACCTGGAAAATAGATCCAGGAGAGAGAATTTAAAAATTATTGGACTATCTGAAAGCCATGACGAAAAAAAGAGCCTAGACATCATCTTTCAAGAAATTATCCAGGAAAACTTCCCTGATATTTTAGAACCAGAGGGCAAAATAGAAATGGAAAGAATCCACTGATCTCCTCCTGAAAGAGATCCCCAAACTCCTAGGAATATTGTAGCCAAATTCCAGAGTTCCCAGGTCAAGGAGAAAATATTACAAGCAACCAGAAAGAAACAATTCAAGTATTGTGGAAACACAATCAGGATAACACAAGATTTAGCAGCTTCTACATTAAGGGACCTCAGGGCATGGAATATAATATTCCAGAGGGCAAAGGAGATAGAATTACAACCAAGAATCACCTACCCAGCAAAACTGAGTATAATCCTGCAGGGGAAAAAATGGTCATTCAGTGAAATAGAGGACTTTGAAGCATTCTTGATGAAAAGACCAGAGCTGAATAGAAAATTTGATTTTCAAATACAAGACTCAAGTTGAACATGAAGAGGTAAACAGGAAAGAGAAAATCATAAGAGACTTATTATGGTTGAACTGTTTACATTCCTGCATGGAAAGATGATATTTGTAACTCATGAGATCTTTGTCAGTATTAGGGTAGTTGGAGGGGAAAAAATTATATGTATGTATATATAGATATAGATAGATAGATAGATAGATAGATAGATAGATAGATAGATAGATAGATAGATAGATAGATAGATAGA
>NW_020948983.1:5653383-5834471 GCF_900497805.2 Vombatus ursinus
AGATAGATAGATAGATAGATAGATAGATAGATAGATAGATAGATAGAGAGCACAGGGTGAGTTGAAAATGAAGGGGTCATATCTGGAGAATAAAATTAAGGGGTGAAAGAGGATTATACTAGGAGAAGGAGAAAGGGAGAGGTAGAACAGGGTAAATTATCTCTCCCCCCCAAAAAAAAAACAGAAAAGAAAAGGCTCTTACAGTGGAGGGGAAATGGGGGAAGGTGAGAGGGAATGAGTGAATCTTATTCTCATAGAATTTTACTTAAGGAGGGAATAACATACACACTCAATTGGGTATGGAAATCTGTCTTACCCTACAGGAAAATGGGGAAGGGAGGGGACAAGTGAGTAGGGGGATGATAGAGACGAGGGCAGATTGGGAAAGGGGGTAATCAGAAGTAAATACTTCAGAGGAGGGTCAGGGTCAAAAGAAAGAATAGAATAAATGGTGGGGGGTGGGATAGGATTAAGGGAAATAGAGTTAGTTTTTCACAGCATGTCTACTATGGAAGTGTTTTGTATAACTGCACATATATAACCTATATTTAGTTGCTTGCCTTGTCAATGAGAGTGGGTGGGGAGGGAGGAAGGGAGAAAATTTGGAACCCAAAGTTTTAAAAACACATGTTTAAAAAAATGTTTTCACATGCAACTGGGAAATAAGAAATACAGGAAATGGGGTACAGAAATCCAACCTGCCCTACAGGAAAATTGAAGGGGAAGGGGATAAGAGAAGGGGAGGGAGAGATAGAAGGGAAGGCAGACTAGGGGTAGGGGTATTCAGAATGCATGCCATCTTGGGGTGGGGGAGGGGTGAGATAGGGTGAAAATTTGAAACTCAAAATCTTGTGGAAGTAAATGTTGAAAACAAAAAAAAAATAAAAATTACCATAATAAAAAACTATGAATTTGAATAGGATGAACCTACCAATAAAATAAAAAAGATTAGCAAAATAAATTAGAAATCAAAATCTAACAATATATTGTTTACAAGAAACACATTTGAAATATAAAGACACACAAAGTTAAAATAAGGGGTTGGAGCAAAATCTATTTTGCCTTAGCTAAACACACAAAAAAGGGGGAGTTTATGATTTCAGATAAGGCAAAGTAAAAAGACTTAATTGAAAGAAATAAAAAGGGAAAATACATTTTGCTGGAAGGTAATTATGAATTGATTTCAATACATAACATATGTGGTAAATTGTATTGTTTGTAATTAGTTAAAGGACAAATACATAGTAAAACTATAATAGCAAAGGATCTCGATTTAGTTCAATCAGCACTCAATAAATCTAACCAATTAATAAATAAGAAAGAACAAGTACCTAAATAGAATTTTAGAAAACTTAAATATGATGGGTCTCTGGTGATTTCTAAAGGGAAAAAGAAATGAATACATTAGAAAAAACACACACACACATATACACATAAACACATGTATATATACATACATATATGTATATCCAGCTATGCAGGGAACTATTAAAAATAATTATGTATTATGACATTAAAACCTCACCAATAAGTGCAAAATAGTGGAAATATTTACATATACATTATTGGCCACAGTGGAATAAAAATTTTATTAGAGGACTAATAAAAAGTATTAAAAATCAACTGGTGACAAAATAACAATCTTAAAGAATTGATGGATCAAAGAATCCAAAATTTGAGGGATGTTTCTAAAGCAATCCCTGAGGGAGATAGATATAGACATTGATATGTATGTATATACCTACACACACACACACACACACACACACACACACATATTTGTGAGCCTAATGGTAGCCATCTCTAGGACAGGAGGTAGGAGAGAGTAGAAAAAAAGGAAAAAAAGAAATTTACAGGAAAATTTTATTGTATATTTAAAAAGGATAGCAAGTTGTACATAATATATTTGTATTTTCATGTGCAATAATACTTTTTATTATACTACATTATGAAATGCTTGTTTTAGTCCATAAATTAAAAATAAAATAAATTTTTAAAAAACTATTTGGTGATGGTTAAAAATTAGAAGAGTTGGTCAATGGAACAGATTAGGTAAACAGAACACAAAATCAACCAAATTATTTTTTAGTGAGCCCAAGAACAGGGAAAACTGGGGTAAGAATTCCATATTCAATTAAAATTGCTAGGAAAACTGGATGGCCTGTAAGCTCCTTTAGGTCAAGGTGTTTTTTTTCTTCCATTTTTGTCCTTGTATCCATGGTACCTAAAACAGTGTTCTACCCCTAATCAGTGTCTAATGAGGTCAGGTGAAATTCTCTGCTGAGCATGTAATTTTGTAGGGTTCAAGAGAGAAGAAAAGGTTTGGGATAGTTAATGTGAAAAGTGTGATTGTCAGGATATATTAAAACTTGGGCAATCCACCAAAAAGTATTCATTAAGTGCTTACTATGTACCAGACACTGTGCTTTATGATAGGGATATAAAGAAAGGCAAAACTTTCCCAGTCCTCAAAGAATGCATATTCTAATGGAGAAGACAACATGCAAACAACCAAAACATACGATACAAGAACAGAAAGTTGAAAGAAGGGAGAAGGGGGGGAGGGGAATGAGAAGAGATGAGATTTGAAAGACAGAGATTGAGTAAATGGAAGGTAGGAAGGTAACCTCAACCCCACTCAACACTGTTCTTCACAGACATAATAGACTAATGATTCTGATACATATATTGATTTATTCATGTCACTTTTCTGCCCAAATGTCCATAGTACCTACTGAATATGTTCAAACTCCTGTGCCTGCAATTGTAGCCCAACCAGAATCCGGTTCCATTCTCATCTTCCAAACTTCCGTGATATTCTGAAAGGCAGTGTGGCTTCACAGACAGCCAGCCTTGGAGTTTGAAACACCTAGGTTCAAGGCCTTCCTCTAAAATGCTAGCTATGTGACCATGGGCAAATTACTTGATGTCTCAGCCAACTCTGTTAGATTAGAAATTGCAGATGAATTAGCAGTCTGCACTGGTAGAGGGACTTTCTAGTGCAGGACCTCTAAACTGTTTTTTATGACATAGATCCCTTTGCAAAATAATATTGCTGTATGCATAAAATAAAATGTGTAAGATTACAAAGGAAAACAATTCTATTGAAACAAAAATTCCATTTTTCTCATCCCAGTTCATGGGTCCCCTAAAAATCCCCTAAAAACCTTTAAGGGCCTGTGGACGACTACTTAAAAAGCTCTTCTCTGCAAATGATATGATGGTATACTTAGAGAATCAACTAAAAAAACTATTTGAAATAATTAAGAACTTTAGCAAAGTTGCAGTATATAAAATAAATTGATGTAAATTATTAGCATTTCTATATATGATCAACAAAGCCCAGCAGCAAAAGATAGGAAGAGAAATTCCATTTAAAATAACTGTAAATAATATAAAATAATTGGGAGTCTACCTGACAAAACAAACCCAGGAACTATCTGAACATACTTACAAAACACTTTTCACACAAATAAAGTCAATTTAAACAATTGGAAAAATATAAATTGCTCATGGGTAGGCCAAGCCAATATAATAAAAATGACAATTCTACCTAAATTAATTTCCTTAATCTGTGCCATATGAATCAAACTACCAAAAAACTTTTATAGAGCTAGAAAAAATAATAACAAAATTCATCTGAAAGAACAAAATGTCAAGAATATAAAGAGAATAATGAAAATAAAATGCAAAGGAAGGTGGCCTAGCCTTACCAGATCTCAAACAATATTATAAAGCAACAATCATCAAAACTATCTGGCACTGGGTAAAAAATACAGTGGTGGATCAGTGAAGTAGATTAGGCACACAAGACATAATAGTAAATGACCATAGTAATCTAGTGTTAAATAAAACCAAAGACCTCACTTTTTGGGACAAGAATTCACTATTTGACAAAAAGTGCTGGGAAAACTGGAAAACAGTACAGCAGAAACTAGGCATAGACCAACATCTCACCCCATAGAGCAAGATAAGGTCCAAATGGGTACATGATTTAGACATGAAGGATGATACTGTAAGCAAATTAGGAAAATAAGGAATAGTTTACTGGTCATATCTATGAGGAAGGGAAGAATTGTTGACCAAACAAGAGATAGAGTGCATTACGAGATATAAAATGGATAATTTTGATAATATTAAATTTAAAAGATAGGTACAAACAAAACCTATGCAACCAAGATTAGAAGGAAAGCAGAAAGCTGAGAAACATTTTTACCGCAAGTATCTCTGATAAAAGCCTCATTTCTCAAATGTGTAGAGAACTGAGACAAATTTATAAAAATACAGGTTATTCCCCAATTGATAAATGGTCAAAGGATATGAACAAGAGATTTTCAGATGAAGAAATCAAAGCTATCTATAGGCATATGAAGAAGGGCTCTAAATCACTTTTGATTAGAGAAATATAAATTAAAACAATTCTGAGGTGCCACTTTACAGCTATCAGATTGGCTAGTATGACAAAATGGAAAATGATAAATGTTGGACAGGATGTGGGAAAACTGAGACACTAAAGCACTGTTGGTAGAGTTGTGAACTGATCCAACCATTCTGGAGAGCAATTTGGAACTATTCCCAAAGAGCAATCGAACTGTGTATACACCCTTTGATCTAGCAATACAACTACTAGGTCTGTATCTCAAAGATACCATAAGAAAGGGAAAAGAACCCACATGTACAAAAATATTTATAGTAAATCTCTTTGTGGTGGCAAAGAATTAGAAACTGAGGAGTGGCCCATCAATTAGGGAATGGCTGAACAAGTTGTGGTACATGAATGCAATGTAATACTACCGTGCTATAAGAAACGATAAGTAGGTGGGTTTTAGAAAAAAACCTGGGAAGACTTACATGAACTGATGCACAGTGAAGTGAGCAAAACCAAGAAAACATTGTATGCAGTAACAGCAACAGTTTGTGATGATCAACTATGAATGACTCAGTTCTTCTCAGCAATACAATGATCTAAAACAATTCCAAAGTGCTCATGATGGAAAACGCTATCCACATCCAAAAAAAGAACTGATGGAGTCTAAATGCATATCAAAGAATACTATTTTTATTTTCTTTATTTTTTGTGTGTTTTTCCCATTATGTTCTGTTTCTCCTTTCACAAGATGACTAATATGGAAATAGGTTTTACATGATTACACATACATAACCTATATCAAACTGCTTACTGTTTTGGGGAGAGAGGAAGAAAATTTGGAACTCAAAATTTTTTAAATGAATATAAAAAATTGTCTTTACATGTAATTGGAAAGAAATAAGGTACTGTTTTAAAAAATAAATATAAACTTTAAAAAAAAAAAAAAAAGCTCTGCCCTAAGCCAAGTTCTTCACACAAATGAAATCACAGGTTGCTATACCCCCCCCCAAAAAAACCTCTCATATATCTAGCAAGCTGTACTATTCTCTGGCTCTAAAATCCATTCTGTGCTTTCTTGCCTCCATGACCTTTGTTTATTCTGTTCCCTATGTCAAAAATGTTCTGCTTCACCTTCATTGTCTATTGAATTCCTATCAATACTTTAAAAGCCCAACTTAAATGCTATCTCTTCAATGAAGTCTACTCTGATCTGTCAGTAATTATATTTTCTTCCTCAGATCTTACATAACACTTCTTTTGGTTCTTCATAATGCTTACGTAACAGCTGTACTCAAAATGTTACACTGTATAGGAAGAAGCAACAAAAAAATAAGTAATCAAATACAGAACATACACAAAGTAATTCCTGGAGGAAAAGCAGTAGCATGATATTATATAAAGGGGAAATGCTAAATAAATATCTGATGAAAGGAATTATCCCCAATTTACAGTTGAATAATATAACTTTCTTATAGTCATATCACTCATAAATACTAAAGCTGTGACTCAAAATCAGTCCTCAACATATACTAGAAATGTCATGCTAGATTAAAGTAATAGTTTGATAAAGAGTAGACTTCACTCAAAATCCTACATCTCTATAACAACCTCATGTCAAACTCTACTGAAAATCCATAAAAATTATTGAAGTTAAGCAATTGTAGTTCTTGGATTACTGCAATAGCCTACTGGAGGGTCTGCCTGCCTCAGATTTCTCCCTACTCCAATCCTCAAACTCAGTCACTAAAGTGATTTTCCTAAAACACAGGTCTGATCATGTCGGCCCTGCACTCAATAAACTCTGTGGCTTTCTATTGCCTCTAGGATCAAATACAAAATGCTCTGTTTGGCATTCAAAGGCCTTCATAACCTGGCCCCCTGCTACCTCTCCAGTTTTCTTACACCTTACTCCTCAAAACATTTCCTTAGATCTGGTGACACTGGCCTCCTGGCTATTCCATGAACAAAACACTCCATCTCCAACTCCAGGCATTTTCTCTGGCCTTCCCCGATGCCTGGAATGCTGTCCCTCCTCTGCTCTGACTACGGACCTCCCTGGCTTCTGTTAAGTCCCAGTTAAAATCCCACTTTCTACGGGAAGACTCCATCAACCCATCTTAATTCCAGTGCTTTCACTCTATTAATTATATTCCTTCACTCTATTAATTATTTCCTATTTACCCTGTATATAGGTTATATCCTGTATATATTTGTTTGCATGTTTCCATTGGATTATAAGCTCCTTTGGGGCAGGGAATGTCTTTTGCTTCTTTATGTATCCTCAGCACTTAACACAGTGCCTGGATTGTAGTAGGTGCTTAATAAATATTTACTGATTGATCTAGTGTAACTCTTTAGCTTTGCAGATAAGGAATTGAAGCCCAGTGAAGTTGTGACTTGCCCAAATGCATCTAGGTCGTAAATGGGAAAGCCAAGATAAGAAATTCTCCAGTTCCAAATCTAGCACTCTTTCTACTCTACCATATTGCCTCCTTACCTACTTATAATTAATATTTTAAATTAAATTGATATGATTATAAATTGTTTATCATTAATTCTAAGCTATAAATACACAGCTGTTCTGCTCTTCTCCAGCTTGCCTTTCTATCCTTTTTCCAACTAATTTAATCCAGAAAAAAATCACTTTTATGTTATCTTATTGAAAAAAAATCTAATATACCACTAACTTTTATTGATTTAAAGCTCTGTAAAAGTTTTCTCAACCCTTAACTAGCATTTCCTTACTGAATAAAAATATCAATTCAATTTCTATTTCTCCTTAAGCAAAAATATATGCAAGCTTTTTATTATAAACTACTGCTTCAAAGAATAAAGACTAAAACATATGACATATTTACTGCATTTTTGAAAAATATTGTCCCAAAGTTTACTGCAATTTTAAAGATACTTTTAAAGGAATCTTTAAATAGATTAATGTTAGTCTTTCAGTTGAAAATATTTTTAAAAGTATTTATTACCACTAACTAGGCAGAAAATAAACTTCTTTACTTATATCTTTTTTGTTTTTTTTTCCTTTCCAGTGATTGAGACCAAAAAATAACCAAGAAATATCTGCAATTCATTTTTTAATAATCATCCAAATTGGATGCTCAAAAATATCAAAAGTTATATTTGAGAATTTTATGACTGTAACTCAGAGATGCATTTCCCTCATACTTTAGGCTAGTTATTTAGCAAATTCCCAGAAGATTACCTGCAATAATACCCTTTGGCCATGAAATAGACATTATGGTTGATTTCTAAACATAAGAAATAAATTCATGAAAAATAGCATCAAAATTTTAGATCAACCTTTTGCTAGATTGTTAATCTCACATGTAAATATGTTGTCCTTTACAAATACATTGAACCAATAGCCTACACTTTGTACAGAAACTGCTGCCATAAATCATCACGTTTAAGGATCACACAATTTTAAAAACTCAAAATTAAATTATATGCATCATGATGAATTTGCTAAGAAAGTATAATAAAACATTTCAGAACATATTGGACTATTGCAATATATCCAATGTTGCTTCACCCCAAAATGAATATTTACATTATCTTCATTTACCCCCAAAATAAATTAACTAGGATAACCTATTTCCTTAGTATTCTAGATAAGCATTTTATGAAAATTTTCTGGACTAACTAGAAGAGACAAGGAACATGTAAGGCATTTTTCCTAACAAAGTTGCTTTTAATTGACTCAATATTTATTCTTCTTTTTGGCAAAATTGTGATGCTGATGCTCTAGAAAACTAGCTATTTGGAGGAGATTCTGCAAGCCAATTTTTCATTTAATTGTCAAAATATTTCAAAAAGAAGATAAAATTCAATACTTTCACTTTAAAAAGTTTTAAAATCTACATATCTGTTTAAATGCTTATCACCTGATTTATATACATATATATATATACATTATGTATATCAGATTTTCAAATTATGCTTAACCTTTCTCCTTGTGAATTTCTATTCACATAAATACATAACACTTTAAAGATGAAAACTACTGGTTGCATTTTTTAATAGGTAAAACATAATCTCTGTATCCTTCCAATTCAGGTAGTTTCCTAAAATGTATTATGTGCCTTGTGCAGCTAAAAAGGGAAAAAAAACACTTCTAATTATACAAAATGTCATTTTTTCTTTATTTCCACCAAAACAATACAACTTTCAGAATCCAAAATCAAGTGTTTAACTTCTTCATATAAACAATAATTCAAGGATTCCTTCAAATACTGCTTAAATACATTTTAGCTCACAAACTATTCTATTTATAACATAGGAAGCAATGATTTTAACACTGGTCTCTAGAAAATAATACTCTAGTATTTGATTTATATA
Organism: Vombatus ursinus; assembly: GCF_900497805.2. NCBI lineage: Eukaryota > Metazoa > Chordata > Mammalia > Diprotodontia > Vombatidae > Vombatus > Vombatus ursinus. The sequence goes on from NW_020948983.1 coordinate 5,662,103, forward strand.
TTCATTTTTTAGAATACAGGAATTAATAAGGATATAGACACAATGGGGGAAAAATTCAGTGAGAAAAATAATTTATGTAAAAATTACTTTTTATGATTCTTTACTTAGGATATTTATTCCTCACAAACCCTCCAATACCTTTGTAGAACTTCATTTTAATTATAAAAGTAATCTTTCCTTTTATTGATCTTCACATTTCTTTCTCTTATGTCATCATATTCCTATATCACTTAGATTCATCTTTGAGGAAGTAAATGCAAACTACAATCAAGTTTAATTCCATTAAAGTAAACTTTAGGGATAATTTGTGTCTTTAAATATATTACCTATATATATTAATTGTATAGGGTTTTCTATCAATTTATAGTTACCGTAGTTAAACATTAGTTTATTTTTCTAATTCCCCACACTTCCCATCAGTAGAAAGAGTACAATACCACACACACACACACACACACACACACACACACACACACACACACACACACTCCCCATGATGTACAGGCAGTACTAACAATGGATATAATATGCTAGGGGTCCTCTAAAATTTATTTCCCCATTGCTCTTTTTATCCTTGGCCTTAATATTTTGTTTGGAGACTAGGTTCTCATTTATAACTTTCCACTGAAATAATTTCAAAAATCATAAATATATACGTGTATGTATGCAATTCTATCACAGATCTCTGTTTTTTTAGGAAACATTGAAATTATCTACTTTTCACAACTTCCAAACATATACATACCTATATCATATGCCAGGAAATCAGCAGAAAAGCATTTTGCACCATTACTCAAGGAAGTATCATTATGGGTGTTTCCTCCAAAAATGAGCATAGCTCCATTGATTAGGACAGCTGAATGAAGATATCTAGCAAACCCACTTTCTTTCAAAATAGCCCTATAGAATAGAATTTTGAAAATAATTACAAAAAAAGAAAGGTCCATTGGATAGTCACCTAATTATTATACATAATTTTTAATTGGATTTCAAAATTCAGCAATCTGTTTTCAGCTTTTCCTATAATTCATATTGATGGCCCTGGCCAAAGTATTGTCATTTTACTTCATTTTCTTCAGTTAATTATGAAACTGAATCATGTAATAGAGTGTTTGGAGTTTGAAGCAGATAAAGTGTTATATAACAATACTATTACTATCCTTACAACACCTTATGTCTTTCCATTCACAAATATAAGAAACTGTCAAAAGCAATAGCTTCAGCTTTAAATGTGAAGGATGTCAATGTCAGTTACATAGAGTTTGTTAATTTGTTTTAATTCACCACCTATGTCACTGTTTAAAAAACATCAAACAGCTACTTAGGAAAATATTTTAACATGGTATATTTAAATAGGTACATTGTTACCCAGGCCTATTAAAAATAATAAGAAAAATAAAATACTGAAATATAAATATATAGTCAAAATATTTTATTAAAATGATACATTAATTCAATACATGTTTTCAGTGCCTAGTATGTGCAAGGTACTATACCACAAAATAATCACAATGTTATAAATTAGAAATTGACAGCTGAATTTTAAAAATCCCAGCAAAAAAATGAATGTAACAGAAGGGAAGGATAATAATCTTTGACTTTGTCCTTGAAAAACCCAATTTCTTTATCTATTCTACCAGATGATCTCAAAGATCTCTTGCAGTTCTAAAAATCATATTATTATCACTTATTGGTGAGGAAAGAGAGGGAGGCAAAGGACTGTTTTGTAATAAAGTTGTATATTCCTATGGACTTCTACCCTAAATATTATAGTACCACTTAAAAGAATTCAGACTATAAAACTATGATAATAAAAAATTTTAAAGCATAAACTCCAAAGAATTTTTGGAATTCTTTTTCGGAAAATTTTGGATTTTTTTTTAAATTTTGGAAACAAAATTTCATAATTTCAGCCATGATTTAATGATCTCTAAATCTCTTCTTGAAAAATAATGATATTAATTCTCTTCAAAATGGGAAAATAGTAAAATGTCCAGATTTGGCAGAGGAGGAAAGAGGAACAATATAGGACAAGGAAATAAGTAATTAGTATTCTAATCAAAGATTTAAACCAATGGAAATCTAAGATTTAAGAAAAGTGGCATGAAACATAAAGAAATTTACCCAAAAAATTCACTAAATGTCTATTAAACAATAAACCTGACTAAAGATATAGACTTTTATCTAGTATACAATTGATGAATATATTCAACTGCTGATATACTGAGCTTTTGTTAATAGCTTAAATCCTAAGCCATATTAAAATATTCTGCCCATTAGGAAGAAAAATCATAGAATTCCTATTCAGAAATGTTTTAAAGTAAACTAAAACAAAATATAGACAGAAGACAGTATTACAAACAATTTGAACACTTAGAGAAAGAAAAAGAATGAACAGTTTCATAATTTTTTCATTGATTTCATTGTTATTATATTCTTTATATCTCCCTTTATGGCTTTTAGAAAGCTGAGAATATCTGAGTAGATTGTTTTTATATTTATGTGGACTAAAATATGATTTTAAATATTAAAAATATTTAATTCAATTATTAATTTTAATTACTATTAGTATAATTATTTTCAAGTAATAAATAATGTATATAATAAATTATATTATTAATGATTATAATTAATTTATTTTTATTTGTCAAGATTAATTTAATATTTAATGAGCATATTAAATATTAAATGATTATTGCTATCAGATACTGACAAGAATGCTTGAGGGTTTTTCATAACATGATAATAATCACAAGTTGGGCAAAGAACTTAAAATATTTTAATTAAATAATTTTTAAAATCTTGTCAATAAGCTATTATACTATAGTTATGATTACTAGTTGGTATAAGATATGAAAAATTATTTCTGAAATACAAGAAATTACAAAATAAGAAAAGATAGAATAGTTTAGATTTTCTGAAAATGTCTAGTGCTTTTAAAATGAACTTATCAAATATAAGATAAGGTGCATTCAAACAAGAGAACAATGTATAAATACTAATCCAAGATGCTGACATTGAAATACATAAAATTTATAACACTATAAATAAGAACAGAGAAATAAAATATAGAAACACTTATTCTAAAGATGCTTAAATTGAATACAGCCTAACTAAGCCCCCATAAGATACATACATCTATAGACAATTAGTGGAAAATAAACCTTATGTATCTAAAAATGTATTTATCACTTAACAGGTACACTGAACATGTAAATTTTTCCATATGGTTCACATCATTTTCTTAATATGTATCTATATGAAACCAACTCTAAAAATAAAAGTCCTAAGAATTAAAGTTGTTAATAAAATCTGTCACTTTAGTTAACACTATAAAATCCAAAACCTATTATAAAGGTCAATATATATAAACAGATGCCTATAGGTATGACAGCTTTGTACACTCCTTTTTGAAGCAGTATTTAACAATCACCCCCAGTCCTTTGGCATAGAACTTAGATACTGACTGAATGTACAGCATTAATCAAAATGTTTGCATCAAATAAAACATCCATAGGACTATCTTTTGTTTGTTTGTATCTTATTGTTCCATAGTATTATCATTTCCCAAAATACTGGACCCTTTACAAGTATTCTTTCATTTCAGCTAGGTGCCACAATGAACAGAATGCTGGGCTTGGAGTCAGGAACATATGAGTTGAATCGAGCCTCACATACTTAATAGCTATATGACCCTAGGAAAATCCTGTAATCTCTGTTTGCCTCAGTTTGTTCATCTGCAAAATGAATAATAGTATCTACCTCCCAGAGGACCAATGAGACAATAACTGCAATGTGTTTAGCACAGTGTCTGGCACATGATATGTGCTATATAAATGCTAGCTATTGTTGTTGTTATTATTATTATTATTATTATTATACTACATAGAATATATAATATTGTACAATGATCAACTGTGAATGACTTAGCTATCCTGATCAATAAAATGACCCAAGATAATGAAGGACTTATGATGAAAATGATATCCACCTCCAGAGAAACAACTGATGGAATCTGAATGCAGATTGAAACAATTTTTTCACTTATTTTTCTTGCTTTTTTTGCAACATATATGGAAATATGTTTTGTGTGATTTCACATGTATAATTGAGATCACATTTCTTGCCTTCTCAATGGGGAGGAAAGGTTAGGAGGGAGAGAGATAATTTGCAATTCAAAAAATGTTTAAATGATTGCTTTAAAAAAATAAATAAAATTTAAAAACTATATATATGATATAAATTGACATCAACTGAATAATTTTTAAATGTCTCCAAATACTTCTAATTTAAAATATGTATTATTGTTACTTACTTTAAAGGGATTTTAGTCACCTAATTTATCAAAGTATGTAGTTACAGCCATACTTACCTTAAAAAACTATAATTTCAGAGATATATTGAGTACAGAATTCATATATCTCAGAAAACCAATTTTCTATTTTGGCTAAAAATTTCACAGTAGGTGAAATTTAGATATCTTCCATGATACTATGAAATCTTCAAAAATAGCATTTTTTTTTCATTTTATAAATAAGACACTGGTAAATGTAGCTAGTTTTTACTGATGACTATATTATGATTCTGGTGTTTCCAAAATTTTTAAAAATCAACATCATCTAATTACCATAAGCTAGTGGTATTTAAAATAGACTAAGGTAAATCCAAATCATAGACAGCTAGATCCTGATTGGTGTGAAGAAAGTATCCTCTGGAGTGGTCACAAATATTTATATTCCATTATTTGAAGTTATAATTGTGTAACATAAGGTAATTGGTTTCAATCTGATGGAAATATACAGCGTAAATTCAACTAATGTGACCACTTTGTAAGATTCATTATTCACACTAATCCAAAACTAATTGTATTTCTTAATATTCCCAATGATTTTTGCCCAGAGTAGAGTAAGGCAAGTAGAGTAGGTCAAATATTATGTCAAAGAGTAAAATGTTTTGAGAGAGATCTTGATTTTTAAAGAGCTAAGCTTTTTTTAAGTTAATTTTTGTGTTAGGCTCACAACACCGCAACACTTTAAGCACACCGTAACTGAGAATACAGTTATGATAATGTAGCTGTTTGATGATATGTACTAGTGCTTACCCTTGCCCTGGGACTGTGACCCTAAATTGCATGTAGACAATTCAACAGAGAACTGTACCCAGTGCCAGCAAAAGGTCCTCTGTAATCTCTTTCTGATCAGTTGTTCAACCACCTTACTATCTGTATGCTGAGAGCTCTGGAAACCCCTGTTGGCAATTCGGTCACCCTAAAGGTCTGTTGCTGGTTTGCCAGAGATGCACCTGCGCTGGACTATGCTTCACTCTCACTCCAGTGAAACAGACCTTTCCTGCCTATCTCTCAGGTGTTCTGGATTTGAAAATTATTTCACCCTATTCTTTTGTTGGTTCTGCGATTCCATAATTCATTTTGAGGAATTATTTTAAAGTTGCTTGGAGGAAAATTTGGGAGAGCTCAGGCAAGGCCCTGCCTTTACACTGCCATCTCGGTTCTGCTTCATATCACTTTTTAAAGGGGTTAGGATTGGGAAGTGTGGTGAATTGAAAGAGGAATAGGCTACACATGATTTGGAAGTGGGAAATAAAGTTGAATTAGGAAAAAAAGAGTCCATGCAATTCAATGAGATGTACATAAACAACTCCACACTAAATAAAATTTTTAAATTTCAGTTACACAAGATCATCTATCATTAATAACTCAAAGAAGAATAAGGCACCTAAAAAAAAAGGTAGAATATGTAATGGTTATATGTTTTTAAAAGGAGAAGAAGCACTAGCCTTGGAAACTACAAAACTGAACTTTAATGTCTAAAACTAAAAAAATTTTAAAAATCTGATCAGAAACTTGCCCACAACATAAACAAAGCTGAACAATTACAATTACAACAATTTGGTAGAAAACAAATCCTAAGAGACTAATTGTCTTCTACAACAGAACAACAGATCTCATAGATAGCAAGAGGGAGGGAATAAGTATTTATATAACACCTACTATGTGTCAGGCACTATGCTAAGTACTTTACAAATATTATCTCCTTTGATCCTCATAACAACCCTGCAAGGTAGTTTTCACAGGAACTTTTTAGGAAAATGAGACAAAAAGAGTTAAGTGATTTGCTCTGGGTCATATAGGTAGTAAATATCTGAGGCCAGATTTGAACTCATGTCTACCAGACTCCAAAGTCAGTACTCTCCATCCACTGTATCACTTAAATATCTCTGAGAGTAAAATACACCATCTTGGTATTAGTAAGACTTTTAATTGTCTTACATTGCATTTTTATCAATAATCTAAGAAAATATGGAGTGCTTGGCAAATCACAAATATGACTGCAATTAGAAAATAATGAAGAGGTTAAACGGACAAGGATTATTAAATTTGGAGAAAAAAACAATAAGTCTCTTTCTAGTGGTCTCTAAATAAGGTAGATCAGTAGTGTCAAACTCAAATAGAAATAGAAGCTACTAAGCTATACATATTTATCCCTATGGCTGCATATATTAACTTAGTTTTTTAATGTCATGTGTGATTTTTTATTTCATTAAATATTTCTCAATGACATTTTAATCTAATTCTGTGGCACTGGGCCACATGGGACCTACATATGTGTTTGATACCTCTAGGGCAGATTTTCATCTTCTTAGAATGCTTTAAATTTTATCATGTCTGCAGTTATAATGTGGGTTATATGAATTTTAAAAGGGATATCACTGAGCTACAGGTCACAGTCTTTGCTATGGAATATAAATGCATATTAAAGTAGAAGGGGCCACAGGAACATACATCAAGAAGGAAGTATATCAAAGCATTCGCTATTTCTAAGACACCATCAGTTTTTCATCACCAGAAATGAGGGGCCATGAGCGAAAGCATAGATAAAGAAGAAAAAAAATGTGCCAATTAGAATGACAGGATTCAGGTTATAAGGGAATTCAAAAGGATGGTGGAGAGTTTTCAAGTAGCTAGGACACTTCTTGGTCACAGTCCAAACCAGTAAATTGCCTGCCTTTTGAGACTGCTGCACCCATGCAGAGTCAGCTTGTTAACACAAGGAAGACCAACATCAGCTCAAAGATCCTGGCATCATAATGCCATTTCAACTTTAAATCATTCTTGAATTAAGCAATTTAGTACTGTGATCAAAGAAGCAAACTGAAATTTTTTATAGTCATTCACAGTAATTTTTACATAGAATATGGTATTTCACTTTTTTATGAGATAATTTTTCCATAATGACCTTTTTTATGAATTGATGGAAATTAATTCAAAGACTGATAAAATTGCAAAATATCATTTTATCTGTTTTATATATAATGATATAGAATTAGCTTAAAATATGGTGAAATACCATAGAATATCTAATTCATGCCACTATTATGTTTAAATATAATGTCAATACTAACACCACATTTTCCCATTCCCTTTCTTACTCCTGTTCTCCTTTCCCCAAATCACATTTACTTACCATGTCTTGGTATTAACTTCATATCTATAAAGGTCATCTACTAGTCCATATTTGTTGCCTGGTAAGGCTTTATAACCACCATGTACATAAACAGACTTTGTCATTTCATCATACACACTTGTGTGGCCATATCCACCTTGCACAATTGCTCCTTTTGTTTCTGGAACAAGCCAGGTATTTGATACTATAAGAGAAAGAAAATAAAATATTGAGGAAAATATTACAATTCTAATAAAGTTAAAAATATAACTACACTATAAATGCAATCTCTGAAAATAACTGCAATTTAATGCATTTTGTATTTTGTCAAGTAAATATACCATACTAACTACAGGGTATATATGAAACTGAAATGTGACACTAAGTACTTATAGGAGAGAAAAATAAAGAGACTTTATTATACTAGATAAATACATATTTAAATCATCCATCTAAAATATTAAATGAAATACAAATCAAAATCTGAGATTTCATTTCATATCTGGCAAATTGGTGAAGATAACAAAAGATGGAAATAGACCATGCTGGATGGGGCTGCAGGAAGACAGGAACACTAATACGCTGATGGTAAAGCTGTAAATTTGTCCAACCATTCTAAATAGCAATTTAGAATTACACTAAGGAAGGAACTAAAATACCCATAAATGTTCCAGTACCTTTGAGACCAATATCCAAGACTGAGGTTCCATATAAACCAAAATATTCATAGAAATACTTTTTGCGGTAGAAAAAAAACTGGAAACAAAGTAGATGACCATCAATCAGGCAATGGCTAAGCAAATTATGGTATATAAATATAATGGAATATTAGTGTAAATAAATGAATATGAATAATTTAGAGAAACATGGGAAGATCTATATGAACGAAGGAAAACAATATACACACTGATTATAATATAAATGAAAAGAACAAGAACAAGAAAAGTGAATGCTAAGTTATTGCAATGTTCAAGGGTTAGTACCAAAGAAGAGGTGAGAAATAGTATTTCTCATTCCTTTCTTACATCAGGTTCCATCAGTGTATTAAAATACACTATTAATACACTATTACACTCCTAAATACACTACTAAAATCAAAGTGTATGTTAAAATGTTTTTTCTCAATGTTTTATTCTTTATTACATGGAATAGCTTGTTGGATTTTAGAGAAGGGAAGAAATATTTGGAAATGATAGTGATGTAAATACAAATAAAAAAATCAATTTTAAAAGATCATATAAAAAAGCATTTTAGACCAGATCTGTTTCATTGGCATAGGCAAGTCCTCATGAGGTAACTCTCTCCACTTACAGTCTTAGAACAGTTGCCTAGGATAGTTTTACTAGGATTTACTCAAGATCACAGAGTCAGTGTGTGTCAAAGACCTAAGTCTTTCTGACTCCAAGTCTGGCTTTCTATCCACTATTTCATGTATTTTATATTTTGAAAGATTCATATAGTTTACTAACTTAAGAGTAGTTTCAAATGTGGCAAAATTATTTCTGAGTAAGAGAGGTTAAGAAAGTGCATTGAACTTTATCAATTTATAGAATGCTGGTTTTGGAATCAGGAAAACTTGGATTTAAAGCCTTCCTTTGAAATTAGCTATGTGACAAAGTCACTTCAACTCTCTGCCCATCATCTTTAAATAGTTGTGGCTGAACTCCAAGTTCAACATAGCTCTCAATCTATGATTCTATGATCTATGTTTCTATGTTACTATATTTGTAAATAAAACGTTAAAGTATATCATCTCACTATAAAATCTCAAGGTCTTAACATAAGCTATGATTTACAAATATAATTTAGTTCTACAATAGATATAATGAAGAGGACATTGTCATCATGCTACGAGAACCTAGAGTACTTAAGATACCATCTAGAAATTACACAGGGACTACATGCAACACCTTCTACCTGTCCTTATCTCCAAGTCCACATCCAGAGGGACTCTGTGCTTTGCAGCCTTGATCAACTAACTAAAAAAGTCTAATCAGGAAGAATACAGATGGTGAGGTTCAAAAATGTCACATACAGATAATTCTAGAGTAATAAAGTGAGCACTTCCTCAAAATCAATAACATTAGAAATATGGAAAGTATGGTTAGCTAATTTCAACTCATTTAAACCGAATTCAATAAACATCTGCTAAGTTCCTTGAAGACACTGTGCTGGTTATGGAGGATCCAAATATGAAAAGATATTGATTCCTTGCCTTTGATTAGTTTATGGTTTAGTAAAGGGATGACACAAATAAATATGACATAAGTTACAATGTTGCTTGTTTCCCATTTTGTTTCCCAATTATTCATTTAAATAGTTCAGGACTAGTTTGTGTTAACTGTATGTCACATCTTTTTCTTGTTATTCTTTTTATGATTTACTAATTCTGATCTTATCTGTAGTCAATAGTCTGACTATACAAAGACAACTGATTCAGGAATAACTCCCAAATCAGTAACAAGTATTTTTAAAATGTAGTGTATTTCATTTTGTAGTGGTATTTGGTCCTCACCATTTCTATCACCTAACAATATTTTCTCAAAGAAAATATTTATGATATAAATGTACAAGTCTTCTGTGTTAACTACAAGTCTTTGTCCTTTCTCATACCATCTTCCTGAATGATACTTTGCCATAATGTTTCTCCCTATCCTCAGTTTTTGCTACTGTTTCACTGAAGTTAATATCACAGTATATATTGATTTGAATTGAAGCATCTTATCAATTTCTCCACAGAATTTCTCTCCCTCCTCATCCTCAGCAACTGATGTGGCACATAAGTTGCAATTATTTTCATGATGTTCCTTTTGCATCATTACCTGTCCTTAGTAATATAATACATGATGACAAAATATCTCAAGAAATAACATTTCTTGTTGTTAGGGTGTTGAATAAAACTCATGCTCCCAATTTCTTTCTTTGTCTCTTCAAGAAGTAAATAGAAGTTATCCTTCCATTTATCAGCAATGCACTTCTTTCTTTTGGTTTGGATTATAGCAAGAGTGTCAAAATTGATACTATTCAGCTATTCTATTATTTTGTCTACTCACTGGTCATTGGACAAGGATTTCATAGCTATAGTTTAAAGCATATGAACTGTCTAAAAGCTGAGTGTAATTTTGATTTTGTCTTTGTTTCATGGGCAGCCATTGTCAACAGAAAAGACATAGACATAAATTATAATTTCCGAAAGGTTTCTTTTATTTTTACTTTTTTTTTATTTTTAGGCAATTTTGGTTAAGTCACTTGCCCAGGGTCACACAGCTAGTAAGTGTCAAGTGTTTGGTCTGAGGCTGTATTTGAACTCAGGTCATCCTGACTTCAGGGCCAGTGCTCTATCCATTGTGCCACCTAGCTGCCCCTATAAATTATAATTTCCAATGTAATTTTAGCCTATGTAAATTAATTGCCATAACAAGGAGACCTCTTGAGTCAAAAAAAAAAGTCCTAGCAAACATTTGACTTAACAAATGGACAGAGATGGCTAGCAAAGGCAATTCCAACTTTAAAAATAAAATTATTTATAAAATATTATGTAAATGGATGATAGAAAATTGTGTATAGTATCATCTCATAAAACAAAGAGAAATATAAGGTAAAAATAAAGGAAACTTGACAACAATTCAATTAAGCAAAATCAGCCCAGTGATATTAGTAGAAGGAAAATGAAAAAGATTTATTAAAAAATCATAATAAACTTTCTTTTTAAATCAAAAACAACAGAACCATCACCCTTAGATACTAACAATATAATTGTAGATGCATTTGTAGGAGAGATAGAAATGGCACTAAATAGATCAAGACAAGAAAAACAACCAAACTGGGCCATGTGCATATAGAAGAGGCATATAGTATACAATGTGAAAACATCGAGGTAAAAAAATTACAAGGTATCTCAAGGAAAACATAACACAGACATGAAAAAAATCTGATTCCATTAGTAGAAGGGAAAAGACAACTAATGTTACTATCATTAACAGTGGACCTATATCCCTGTTCTCATATCAATATAAAACCTTTAAGAGAGTCATCTATAAACAAATTGAGGGCATCCTTGATGAGAGCATCAGTAGTAGGAACATGGAGACTTTCACAAGCAATATTCAAAAATAGACCACATATATACCATTCATAATCATCTGAAGGATGTAGAAAATATAAAATCCTACTGTGTTGTTTGCTAATTATAAAAAAAGAATTTGATTTGGTAAAACAAAAAATGTTGCCTTTCAGACTCATTTGCCATAAAGCATCTCACATCAATACCGCAAAACAATTAGGATTCCTTGAAAGACAAAGCAACAGAAACAACCCTGTTCATCATAACACAGGAAGATGCATACTCAGCAAAAGCAGTCATCACTGTGATGGAGGAGATCTAATACAGAGTCCAAATTAAACAGGAATTCCCTATGGATTTCGGGTATTATCAATGTTCCTGTTTACATATGACATTGGGATGATTTTATTAAACCCTGTAACACTACAGAGACTCCTACAAGAAATCTATAATCACTCAAAGGAATTTGGCCTAATCATGCACAGAGTATAAAGTAAGTATATGAAGGATATCTATTTCGCATATTACATCATGCATTTGGATGGACAAACTATAAACCTTGATCATCATCATGTATATTCAGAATAGAAAGTAAGATATACATGGAGTTTGGCATAAGGTAGAATGTGAACAGTGAGCTGAATTCCCTTCAGGAAATTGCAAACATCTTTTAATGACTCCAAACTTCCTATGAAAGCAAAGCCTCATTTTAAAAACACCAATGTTCTACCAGTGGTGCTATATAGCAACAAGACATAAAATGCAACAGTCTCTGAAGAATTAAAAGCTAACATCACAGAGGGCAGTGGAGAAATACACAGATTACAACATATGAAAAAGAGAAAGTGAGGGTGAAAAGTAACAAGTGGACAAGGAGAGTACTATAATGCCACTCATAGGAGGTCAGGAGAAAATGAAGAAAGTCACTAGTACATTTAATGGTTTCCTTGTGGTGAATTTTTTTTTTGTTGTGTGTGGGTGGGGTGGGGGACATAGACAAGAATCACATAAGATGAGCAGGCATAAATGGATTGAAATCTATACCACTGAAAAAAAAACCTTTCAAATCCATGAGATCACAGACTCATTCTAGTATTTGAATGTTAAAATGAGATGTGATGGCAAAGAACTAAAAACAAAATAAGCACCCATAGATTGGGTAATGTTCAAAAAAATTATGGTATATGACTGTACTGGGACATCACTGCATCATTAGAAATTATTAATGTGAAGACTTTAAGTAAACATGCGAAGACTTACATCATAGGATACAGAGTTAAGTAAGAAGAACCAGATAAACACACTTTTGAAGGGAAGGTCTATGCTGGTCCTGTTCCTATTTTCTTGGGGGTACTGAGTGTTGTATTATTAGCCCTCTCCTACATAAAATTTATAGTCAATGATTTAAACAAAAACCAAAATCAAGCTTATCCAGTATGCAAATGAAATAAAGCTGGAAGAAATAGTTAAAATAAACTAGATAAAACTAGTGATGAAAAAATATTTCAAAAGTTTGGAAAAATAAAAATAAATTTAAAGAAAAAAATTAATATTGTATTTGAGTATACGAATCAACTGAACAAGTAAAGGATATCATAACTATAGCTTCGTAACAATGCATATAAAAAGAGAGGGAGAGAGAGAGAGAGAATATTCTCCTTTGAAGCAGCTAGGCAGTGTGGTGGATGGAGTACTGGACCAAGAATCAGAAAGACCTGAGTTCAAATTTGACCTCAGACACTTAATAGCTCTGTGACACTTGGCAAGTTACTTCAGTTTCCTCAATTGTTATGAGGATGAAATGAGATATTTATAAAACACTTAGTATAAAGGCTAACATACAGTGGGTGCTATGTAAATGTTTATTTCCTCTTCTCTCCTCCCTCTTTTCATAGGAAACCAAAGATTATCTTTTGGAAATTGATGAGTTATAACATTTTCTTACTAATGCCATATGACTTCCAATCACAGAAGAGCATGATATCAAAAGAATAATTTCATGTGACCCAAAGGGAAACAAGAAGATACATGTTACACGTAAGGATGCTAACAATGATGACTCACATGTAAGAAGTGGCATAAAAATATAATACAGCATATATATAAACTTGAAAAAAAAAAGGTATGTCATGAAGTAAAGTGAGAAGGAGAGATAATAGATAAACTTCCAAAATGTTCTATTGGTAATCACTAAGGATTCAAAGAAGTACTCCAGAGCAGTCTCTTCAGGGGTAGGGAACCCATAGCCTCGAAGGCCACATGTGGCCTTGAGGCCGCAGGTTCCCCAGTCTTGCTCTAGATCTTCTACAAAGGATTTACAGACTCACTCAGTACGAGAAGAGGTTGCTATCTGAACAAGTGGAGGGAGTAGCTGCTCTAATAAGATCATGGATCAATTGAATAAGATTACAGGATCATTAATAAAGCAGAAAGGACCTTGGATTTAGAACTAGAAGGGTGATTAGAGGACTTGGAGGAAATTAAGGCCTAGAGGGGCTGAGTGACTTGAGCCATGTCGCCCAGGCTGTAGTAAGTGACAGAACTCTGATCCCAAGTCCTCTCTCTCCAGAGTCATCATTTTTTAACTACACTATGCTTCCTTCTCCAAATTCAAAATAAAATCTCATTGCCCTTACTATAAAACAGATCACCTTACCTAACAATGAAGTTCAGTTGATGACGTTAAAGCTATAAGAAACAATGTACTCGAAAGATATGTTATTAGTTAACTCCTAAACATACCCCCCCCAAAAAATCTAAAGGCATGAGGCCTTGTTGAAGCTTTTACTAAAGCAAAACACTAATATTATACTCACCTTGAGACTCACATTGAGATTCTTAGAAAGTTTATGAGGTATTGCTAACCTAAAGTGAAATAAATTTCCCTCTGGACTAACCCAGAAAAGCTTTATGGTCCAAGTTAGTAAAACCATCCACATAATTCCCCTCCAGAGATTTATAGATTCCCAAAAAGCAATAACTTTAAGAATAGCACAAAAGGGCAAAGGGAAGCACCTTTACTTCCACAGAAGGTCCATAGGAATTTTCATCACCTCAAAATTATAGATAAATCCCACGTAGCCAAAATGTTAGGAAACATAAACCTACTTACTTTACATGTTGTGGTTCTGTTTTAGGAAAAACACAACTACTACTTTTTTACTAAATGAAATAAATCTTACTTCTTCCTAAGTAAATTAATGACCAAAGAATTTTGAGATAAGTCCTTTAGGAAACAGGTAGATTTGAAGATAAGAGGCAGATTTCCCTGCAATGTAGTAAACTGTGGTACTGAATCACCATCACACAAATAACCAACATTCTATTGAGCCTTTCATAATCAAAACATACCTAAATCACTGCATATTTAAATAAGGATAGTACCATTTTGAAATTTTTATTAATTTTTAATTATTTTAAATGTTTTTAAATAATTTTTAATTATTTCCTCAGCATGAAAACTTAAAATTAGAAATACCAGTTCTAATTTGGAAAGTCAATTAAGTGTTTACTACATGCAAGGCATTTTACTAGATGCTGTGACTATAAAGACAAAAATGAAACTTTCTACTTTCGATAAACTTTTATCCAACAAGTAAAAAACTTGTTTTCAATTATATCTTTCAAATAATAGATTACATCAGACTGTACAAGCTCCATTAAACTACAAATTTCTCAGTGGATGGAAGATAGACACTCTTCCGCATATTCCATCTGTTGCTGGTAGCGACACATTTTTACCATGCATACAACAATATTAAATTTGCACCTCACTGTCTCATTGTATGCGAAGTCAATCTATTTGGCAACTGTTGCTCCTCAACATTTGCAATAAGACCATATTCTTGGGAGCTGTACTTCAGTATATCCAAATGAAATTGTCTTCTACCACTATATTTGTGTTTATTTCAAACTATCTCACCCAAAAGCATTTCCATAAGTATCCACCTTTCATCTGTCATTCATATATATTCAGAGAAGATGAATTATAATGAAACAAAAATCCCTTCAATGCTAAAATAATAATTCACTTTTGGATTTTATCATAGTCAAATGTTTTATCATTTAAAATTCATATGTGACGTTGAAAAAAATCTCTTGTGAAATGGGACCCCAGAACCAGAGGATGGCCTAAAGGAACCAATTCTCAGCCTTTAAGAGAACAGATGAAAACCCAAATCCTAGAGGGCAACAAGGACCCATAGATCCTTCAATAACCTTAAGCTATTATCACCTATTTTTCCCCCTTAAGAATTTAAGCCCACAAGAGATCAGGGGGATGATAAAGGGGAGGACAGATTGGGGGAAAGGGTAATCAGAAGCAAAAACCTCTGAGGAGGGACAGGGTCAAAAGAGAGAATAGAATAAATGGGGGGGCAGGATAGGATTAAGGGAAATATAGTTAGTTTTTCACAACATGACTACTATGGAAGTGTTTTGTATAACTACACATGTATAAGCTGTATTGAGTTGCTTGCCTTCTCAATGAGGGTGGGTGGAGAGAGAGGGAGGGAGAAAATTTGGAACCCAAAGTTTTAAAAACACATGTTAAAAAAATTGTTTTCACATGCAACTGGGAAATGAGAAATACAGGAAATGGGGTATAGTAATCTATCCTGCCCTACAGGAAAACAGAAGGGGAAGGGGATAAGAGAAGGGGGGGAAAATAGAAGGGAGGGAAGATTAGGGGAAGGGGTATTCAGAATGAATGCTATCTTGGGGTGGGGGAAAGGGCGAGATGGGGAGAAAATTTGGAACTCAAGATCTTGTGGAAAATTTATTAGAAAAAAATAAAATAAAATAAATTTTAAAATTCAAAATATATTCTTTAAAAAAAAGAATTTAAGCCCAAACCACCAGATAAAAGTCTTATCATCCTGAGTCCACTGTTATCTATTCCTAATGAGAAAAGCAATAGCCCTTTAAAATCATGAAGGTCCCACAACAGACAGGAATAGCTAGAAGCTAAGGTTAGCAGTACTCAAATATAACCAAAATTGTGATTTCAGAAGAATAGGGTAATTACCTCAAATGATCCAGATCACAATCCATCTATGCTTTCCCATTCTGTTCAATTCATCTGTGTCCCACCAAAATTTCCTCACAAAGGACTCCACCTAGTATCCTTTCTCTCAATGTAATAGATGTTGTTCATTTATCCCTCACTCTCACCACCTGTTCAACACATCTTTTTTTGCTCATACATTTCTTTGATAACACCTGTTACTTCATATCTCCCAAGTAATTCCTTATCTTTAAAATTTGCATCTGACTTGTACCCACTATGGCCCTCTCTTTCACCATCTGGGTTATAGGCATTTTCATATATTTGGACATTATACTTCCACATAATGTTCAGTTATTCCATACCATCAATAGACTGGCATTAAAAATATGGACTTTATTTCAAGAAACGGTTTGTGTTATTTTTTGAAACTTTGCAATTTCACAACGGTTATCTAAACCACTATCCTTTGTTATTCAATCCTAGGTACAATTCATTGTCAACTTGTAGTGTCTGTCTAATATGTATACTGAAGGACAATCTCTATACTAAGGATGCTTAATCTGAAGTCCACTGACCACTAAGGAATCCAGGGGTAGATTTCAGGAGCCCTTTAAACTTAAATGGGAAAAAAATGAATCTATTTTCTTTAACCTCTAACTGAAATTTGGCATTTCTCTTGATTAAGAATGCAAACAAAAATAATCATTTTGAAAAAGGGATCACAGGCTTCGCCAAATTGCTAAAGGGGTCCTTGGCATAAAAAAGTGGTGTGGCTCTGTTCTGTAGGTTGTCCATTCAACTATACATCAGCAATAGACATTCTTCATCCAAGAAGTTTTTCTGAGCAAACATTTAGGCAAAAACATTTAAGTAGCTGTAGAGATTTTGTAAAGTTCTGTAGCTTAATGTAATCAACACAATCTCATCAACAAACAGGAGCCTTTGGAGGCCTGTGAAGTCTATATGGAATCTCTCGGTGATTTGGTCTGTGCACTAGATGTCTTCCATGACCAGCATAAACATTTTAGTGAGTATATATCTCCCTATTTTACACCTCACCTGATACTTACAATCCTCTTATCTTTCAAAAAGTCATAGAACAAAGATGTTTGCATTGTGACACCTTTCAAAGAATCTTATATAGTTTTACATATGCATAGGAGGTACTATGTTGGAAGAGGCATTCAAGGAAGCGTTTTGTTCTACCAAATTAAATATTTTTATTTTATAATCAACAAACAATAAGTAACAAGCACTTACTTCAACAAAAACTACTGGGGAAAGTGGAAATCAGTTTGACAGAAACAAAGTATAAACCAATATCTCATCCCACATACCAAGATACCTCCAAGTAGACTTATGACCTGGACATAAACAAGAGGAACACAGAAGAAACTGCTTTTCAGATTTCTGGATAGGGGAAGAGTTCATGATCAAAACTCAGGGAAGATCACAAAAGGTAAAATGAACAATTTTTGTTACATGAAATTTTAATGATTTTTCATGGATGAAACCAATGTACCCAAAATTGAATAAGAAACTGGAAAATTTTTGAAGCAAGTTTTGCTGAGAAGAGTCTCATTTCCAAGACACAGGTCTTATTTCCAAGAAACTATTTAGCCCAGGTGTAATACCTGATGGTAAGGGACAAGGAAAGTACATACTATGAATCAGAGTTCACACCTTAACCAAGCAGCTAATCTGTCAAAGTCATAACAAGCTCATTTAGGAAAGACAAGAACAAGTACACTACCCTAGTTATATCACTCTAAATATTAAATGGTAGTCTTCTTTTTCAGAGTTTTATTTGTCTGTCTTCCAACTTTAGGACACAATCTTAAAGAAAATGTGCACTTTCTGGGCATGTGTGACAGAAGAAGCACAAACACAAACTCACTTTGTAGGGAAAGACTAAATTTGTCTTGTGCTCTACACTTACTTGAAACAAGTTTCACAATCCTTTGTCTTCTTTATGTCAGTACTCTTAGCCAAAACTTGATACTAATGGTGGCAAACACTTATTTCAGATGCTAGAATCAAGGGATGGAAAATGACGTGCATCCAGGTTGTTTTGCTTTTCCTCTTACCTACAAGTACTTTCTTCTACTTCCCTAGACATTCTTGGGCACCAGTTGATTGGCAAGAGTTAACTAATACAACAGATGAGACACAAGAATATAGCACCTAACACAGAGGAGGCATTTAATAAATGTTTTGATTACTCCAGTCATTAATAAAATCATTAATAAGTGGTTATTGATTGGTGATTAATGGACACACAATACACAAGACAAGGAAACAAGAGGAAACACTATGATATAGTGGAAAAAAATGCTGGATTCCAAACCTAAAGTCCTAAATTTGAATTCTGGCTCTATTATTTACTACCTGTGTGAACCTGAGTAAGTCACTAAATCTCTCATGTCTCATTTATGCATTTGTAAAATGAAAATAATAACATTTTGCTACATACTTCATAGAGTGATGGTAAGAAAAGCACATTTTGAAGGCAACACAGTACACTTGAAAAAGTTCCTAAAGACCCTTTCTTCCATGTTTGGGAAGAGTCCAAAACTAGTTATCATTCTCTGAACTCAGCCACCAGTGGAGATAATTCATTCTATCTTCACACACTCAAACCCCAGTGCTTTTCAGCTCCCAGTTTTTATGTGTCTGTAGAATGTAAGCAAGTGAGGGCAGGGATGTTCTGTATTGGAATATCCAATATGCTTAGCATAGTGCCTAGCCCATAGTAAGTTCTTAATAAGTGCCTAGTGGTGATACAGCTAGATGGCTTAGTGGATAGAGTACTGATCCTGGGGTCAGGAAGACTTGAGTGTCTCAGACACTAACTGTGTGGCCCTGGACAAGTCACTTAATCTCTGTTTGCCTTAATCCACTAGAGAAGAAAATCATAAACCACTCCAGTATCTTTGCCAAGAAAACCCCATGGACAGTATTGGTGTGCTATGGTCCACAGGATCACAAAGAGTCAGACACAACTGAATGACTGAACACACATGAAGAAAATATCTGTCAACTGATTAGTTTTGTAATCATAGGATCTAGACTAAAACCATGCTTCTGTCATTTTCTGTGTGGCCTTGAGCAAATAGTTTGTCTTTAGACTTCCTTTTCTTCATCTGTAAAATGAAGGGCCTGTAAGGTGCCTTCCATTTTTAAATTTATGATCTTATGATCCCATATCTACAAAAATAAAATCTACCTAATGACAGCTACATATTTCATTTCTCCTTTCCAAGGACTCAAGAACCTTCCCCCTATTATTCTGGATGCTAAATTCTTAGCAAAAGCTTCCCTTAACTCTACAATGTAACAGGAATGTCAGCAATCACTAATTATATACCTATTACATGCTTTTCTCTCACTGTCATTTACTAGTAATTGTCATTTTTTTCTCATCTTATATGATAAATTCTTTAAGAGCTATAATCACTTCCTTTGTCTGGGCACAACTTTTCCTTATCCCTCTGCCTCATTTGTTAAAGATTTTTATGAATCTCTTCAAAATCACATATATTTATTTCTCTGCATATATACTTCATCCTCTCAGTAAAATATAAGAGGAGAGCTGTATTGCTAGAGCCAAGGACAAAATTTTGCGTACAGTAGGTACTTAATATCTGTTTAATTGAAGTGAATATGTCTGTTACTTCTGAGAATTCGATACAGGTATAATAAAAAGAATATGCCTCTTGAGGTTTCAATATATTTATGGTTGTTTTTTTTTTAAATTTACGAAGTCCACCCTAGTACCTTATCATGACAAGTAGCCTGGATTCATGAAAGCTATGTTGGTAAAGCATGGGCTCTAAATGATTTTCCCATACTAGAAAGACTTCAAATATGGTGTCAGTGGCAGGTTGGATTTGCTTTCTAAGGACTAATCTTAGAAATAGATAACAACATATAATAATAGCAATGATAAATATACTAACTGCTATTTAAATAGTGCTTTGAGAACTATAAAACACTTTACATGTATTGTCTCATATGATTATCACAGTGATCTGAAGTGTTACAAGTATTATAATAACCACTTTTCATATAACAAAACTGGTTGAGAGGGGTTAAGTGATTTGCTAATGTCATAGCACATGTAATTATATGAAGTCAGGCTTTCGACACAGGTTTTCCTGACTCCAGATTTAGCATTTTATCCACTACATCATGTAGGTTCCCATATGTAGCACCTGTGACATATAAAAAGTTCAAGAAACAGTTTCTGGATATTTAATAATTTTATTAATTATTGCTAGCAGATAATTAATAAAAGATATCAGTGGTATTCTCAAATACCAAAGACCACTCATACAGGCCTCTCAATGCTCATATGCCCTTGGAAGAGTGGTTCTTCCCCTCAGGCAGCAATGGTTAACAACTGGTTAGCAATTAATGAGAGTTGGACCTATTCTAATGAGGTGCTGAGCATTCAGTCTTGGACAAAGAGACTTATCTATACTCCTAACAACCCATCTAGGGTAATCTAGACAAAAGGTGCAATCCACTCCTACCCAGACCTGACTAAAACACAATGGGTCAGAATTCACAACTTCACCTAAAGAAGAATTTCTTTACCTTTTGATCAGATCTAAGTGTTCCCAGGTGAGTAAGTTTTGCCCAAGATTTCACTTCATTACCAGCCCTGCACTTCAAAGGCTGTCTAAATAACCTGTAAGAGTTGATTTCTGAATGAGGAAATAGAAGGGGGAGAATATTAGTCCTAATTCAATAATTGGTTTTTAATATAAGTGAGAAATAACCATTTCTCTCACACTGTTTACCCTCTGATTGTAAATAAAAACAAAGCATAAAATAGATATTCATCAAATATATGAATGTCACTGTCAGAGAAGCCATCCATTACAAAGTCCAAATGGAAGAAGAGTTCCTTATAGATGGTGAATCTTATATAAATACAGATATCATCCTTTATAGATGATCCCACTTAAGGACATTCTTGTGTTGATTGCATAAAGCCCCAGAACACTGCAAATAACCCCCAAAAGTTTAAACTATCTACACAAGAAAAATGAGTTGGATAAAGAATATCTATTTATCGCACAATTATATGCAGTTAATGGAAAGCCCATGGATATGGCCTATCAGTACACATCTTGGATAGACACTGCAGATATATAAGGAAGAATTTTATAGAACCAAATTGCAGTAGGTAAGTGGGCTAAACTGCATTTAGCAAAGTGGTAGTGCTTTTAATGGTACTAAGCTTCTCCCTCAATTAAAGGTTCATTTTTTTTTAACCAAGTACATTCTCTTGGAGAGACAATGTGATATAATGGATAGAGAACTGGCTTTTGAGTCAGGAATTCCTAGCTTAAAGCCTACCTGAGATTATACTGCCTATATGACCTGAGCCAAGTCACTTAACCTTTCAGTTCCCAAGATCTTTCTAAGACTGTAATCTGGACAAGTAGAGGAAATACATCACTGGAAGTTTCTTACACAGAAGAAATCTCAGATCTAGTAAGAACACAAATTCTCTTGCTATGCTATACAGTTTAAATGAATGGAATATCATAGTTTCTAAGGAATTAAAGTTGAAGACTAGCACAATGGAATGATGTATGGTGGACATAAGATTATAAAATGTCAACAGTTTTGTGCAGGATTATTCTATAAATTATATTATCAAAGAAATGTATGATTAAGAGCAAGTGGTGACCAATGAAATGCCTGCTACTCTGATATCTGCACATCTAGCATGTAGGGTAAACTACCATTCTTGTCCCCCTCCCCCAAAAAGGAATTTATAGAAGGACACAGAGAAGAGTCAAACAGTATGACACATGCAAAGACTGGAATCTGAACCCACATTGATTATATTACAGAACAATGAAATCTTAAAGTACTTAATACTTCAATTAAGAAGGTTTTTTTGTTATTTGCTAATTCAATTAAAATAGCCAAAAAGTAGTGATTTAGATGAGTATTTTAACTTTTAAAAAAAATAGCAAAAAATAAAAATAAAAAAATAGCAGTCACAGACAATTAACTGAAATTATGAGTTCTCTCTCTATGAGTCAAACAATCCTGGTCTATCAGCAGCATCTTTTACCTAAAAGTAATACTGATAAAACTGGGGAACTATTAATTTTATGGGATTTTTAAAAATTGTTCCATTTTGCAGATCACCATCAATTCAGAGTAAAATTTGAATATTAAAAATTCATAATTACCTTAGCCTGTTTCTGATGAGCTTTATTTTTCAATATCTTTCCCTGAATTACTGATTTCATAGATTCCATATCTTAATATGAAACCATTTTGCTTAATCAAATTTTCTTGAAACTTAAAATATTTCTCATTGGGGGTAGCATTCTTGGCAAACAAATGGAAAAAGTACCATTTTAATCCAATATACATTTGAAAGTGTATAAATCAGGTATGGGGAAACTGTGGCTGTGAGGCCACATGTGGCCCCCTAGGTCCTCAAGTGGGGCCCTTTGACTGAATCCAAACTTCACTGGACAAATCCCCTTAATAAAAGGATTTGTTCTATAAAACTTGGACTCAGTCAAAAGGCCATACCCAAGGATCTCGAAGGCCAAAGAGTTCCTACCCTTGGACTAACTCTACACTATTAAAACCAGTCAAAAAAAATAAACTTTTTGTAGCATCACAGTGTAATACTTAACAGTAAAACTAGAAAGAAGAACCTCCCTATTGAAATAACCATTCCCCTTATAACTAAGATGATAAATTACCCCATTACTTACATTCAAAATGGTCCTACTTTACTAATGATCATTTCCTAAAGTATTGCTTTTTAGTAGGGAACTTAATTCTTCTGACAGTATCTTTTAACTGTATTTGCCCACATTGTTTTGTATACTTTTATTCTAGAGTACTTTTCAGAGTGAAAGCTCTTTTGTATAAGCTTCTTCTTATAAACATAAAATACTTTGTACTTCAGTATGACAATCATATTCAAGACACATTTTCATGAGATCAAGTATTAAGGGAAAAGAATTAAGGATATTGCTATTCTTTCTAAAAGAGGGTTTTATAATACTTCAAACTCATTTTCACTCAAATAATCCTTTCTATGAATTTTTTTAATTCTATTATTCTTCAATCTTAGTTCTGCCACTTCTTAGGTAAGTCACTAAACCTTTCCTTCATCTGCAAAATAGGGAGTTGGATTATAAGATATGTAATGTCCCTTCTAATTCTACATTTATGACTATAACTGCCTTCTGATTTCCAACTTACTCCATGTGCCACAAGCAACTTTTAAATGATGTAATCTCTAACATCCAATTAAACACAAAATATAAGGATTTCACAGAATTTGATTTGGAGGAATCTTACAGACCATCTAGTCCAAGTTAAGAATTCTTTCTGTAACATCACCAACAAGTAGTTATCTACTCTTTGCCTCTTGGCCTCCAATAAGGGAAAACTCCCTCCTTCCTAAAGATACTTTTTCAAATAGTTCTAATTAGTAGGCAATCTTTCCTTACATCAAACTGAAACCTGTCTCTCTGTCTTTCACCCCTTACTCCAGGGCCAAACATAGCAAATGTAATCCTCCTTCCACACAGCAGTCCTTCAAATATTTGAAAAAACTACATTGTTGTTCCTTAATTCTATTTTCTCCTTTCCAAACCCCTTCAAGACCTTTAATCAATCGATATGGCATGATCTCAATTCTCTTCATCATCTTGGTTACCCTCTTTTATATTCTCTACAGGTTATCAAGGTCCTCCCTAAAATATGGTGCCAGAACTAAACAAAATCCTCACACCCTTGTCAGACAAGATATTATCTAGCTATACCACTCCATCATGTAATTGTGCAATAAAGTCTTTGAACTCAAGTGTTACACATTTGTCACTATTAAATTTCATGTTATTACATTCAGCCCAACATTTTAAACTGTCAAGATCTTTTTAGATTTTGATTTTATAATCTAATATGTTAACTACCCTTTCCAGATTTGTGTCATCTACAAATCTGATAAGGTTGTCATTTATTCCTTTATCTAAGTTACTGACAGAAATGTTAAACAGTATAAGATAAAACAAAGGTACTGGATCACTCTCCTGGAGAGTACAATGGAGAGTACATTTCCAGGTTGTACTGAACCAATGATTAATAAATCCCAGGTTCTTTCACTATATATTTTTTCTAATTTTTTTCTAATTTCTGAATCTAGTTGTTCTTTAATAACTTTTCAAGTTGTGTTAAAAAAGCAGTATAAATGACTGGTTTTATATTTCAATATTACTGTTAAAAAATCCTTATAAATAAATAGAAAAAGCCTATTTTGAATTATGAAGTGTTTTTAAAAATCATTTCAGTAAGAAAATCGGGTTTAGTGATTTTTTTAAGTAAGGTAAACTATAACATATATATATATAAGCTATAACTATAAAACTATAAGTTTTAATTATGTTACAAGTAATAAACAATCTAATCAGTATAGAAATAATTCATTTAAATTAAGTGAAACAAGAATCTTTTTTCCCTTTACAATAAAATTAACAAGACTGGTTTTATAGGATTCTGACATAAAAATTTATTATTCCCTTTTTGATTCTTCAATAGTAAGCAAGTGACTTATTTATTAAGCCTGACTTCTGATTATTTTTAAGTTCATAATTCAGAATATTAAATGTTTATTATTAAAGAATGTGTGAGAATCAAAAATCAGGCCCTATTATTGGTTTAAAGACAGATTTTTCACTGGAGAAAATTATCTAAATATCATGTCCATTTATGGAATTATTCACTTGCCTTCCTCATTTATTTTTAAATATTTAATTTGTGATGCAAGAAAAGATATGATGATAATAACAGCTCACATTTATATGACACTTAAATGTTTGCAAAGCACTTTACATATATTATCTCATTTTATGATATATGATATGTTCATTAGCATAAATTATCAACAAGAAATGTACTTTGGAAAATTTCCATTTATAAATGTTCAGTTTTATTGTAAGAACCTTGGCAGCTTGATAAAGAGCCCTTGACATATTTTCAACTGGAAAGAATGCATAATAGGAAATTTTTTGTATAACTCAACTTTGTACTAAGTTGTTATTTTCCTCTTGGTTTTAGGCTTGTTCCCAGAAAATACAACAAAGACTTTATGGCAACAGAATACCATATCAGAAAGGCCTCATTTGTTTAGTTGTTTCATATGAGAGAGACAGGCAGGGAAAGGATATGGATTTGAAGTAAAAGAAGCAGGATGGCTCATATCACAATTCTGCAAGTCATACCCCATGTCATCTCATACAAAGAAATTAACTTATCTGGTCCTTTGGTCATCTGTAAAATTAGGGAACTGGAATAAATTATCTCTAAAATCACTTCTTTATCTAAAATGCTACGATTATGTGATACATTTGGCACTAATATAATTATATGAATGGAAAGACCATTAGATTTGGAATCTGAGAATCTAAGTTTGAATCCTGACTGTGCTATTAACTATATATGTGATCAGATCACTGGAAAAAATCACCAAAACTTTATAGACAAGGACAATTTCTGATCAGTAACCACAAAAAAGGAAATCAAGTGGCACAATGAATAAAATGCTGGACCTGGAGTCAGGAAGACCTGAGTTCAAATTTGGCCTCAGACACCTACTAGCCATGCGACCCGGGAAAGTCACTTAACCCCTGTCTGCTTCAGTTTCTTCTTCAGTAAAATTATGAGATAATACTTGTAAAAGATTTTATAAACTTTAATGTGCTATATAAATTGTAGCTATTATTAAAATTATTATTTTTTTTATTATTATAACTGAAACCCAAATGGGGGAATGTCTTTCACCCACTTCCACCTTAACAAATATTCCTTCCCTCAGTGAACTTACCCCAATTCTCTCAGTAGAAAATGAGATACTGTTATAAACCATTCATGGACCCTTGTTAAGATAACCCAAATAGGGTAGCTAGGTGATGCAGTGGATAGAGCTCTGATCTTAGAGTCAGAAGGACCTGAGTTCAAATCTGGTCTCGACCACTTGACACTTACTAGCTGTGTGACCCTGAGCAAGTCACTTAGCCCCTATTGCCTCACCAAAAAGCAAAAAAAACACAAAAACAAACAAAACAAACAAACAAACAAAAAAGATAACTTGAATGCTAGTATTTGCCAGGCCACTTTCTAAGCCACAGTGACTTGAGAACATGGCATCTGGTCCCCCCAATTAATAGTCCTGAAGCTAAAACAACCTCAGGGAAACCTAGTCCTCATCCCAGGGAGAGTAATTCAAAAAATCCCTTAAAGATCTGTTTAGCTCTGAACAGCCAAGTGGAATGGAAAAAGCCAACAAGAGGTATAGGAAACTAACCAGATGAAATAGAACTTTTCAGAGATATTCACAATTTTGGTGGGGCAAAAGGATCATTACTGCACAAGTCCCAATAAAATCTGTCTAATACCCCCAAAAGTTGATCATCAATCCCCTTACCTACCCTTTGTTTTAAAGCCATACCCAAAGGTCCTTACAAGGAAGAGTTTAATCATCATCTGTCAATCTATCACATCAAGGGACATCATACTTCCTCTAGTCAGACCCAGGACTTCTCTTTGTGTGGACACCATTATTTTTCTGGAAAGTTACTAGGGCTATTCTAATCTACCAGGGCTCAACAGCAAGCTAGTAGGAAGACCCCATAGCAAAAGCCTGATTGCCAAAGAAGGGAAGGCATCCCTTAAAGGCAGGATGAAATCATTCCCAAAGCATGAGCATGAGCAGTGGCAGGTCATGAGGAGAAAGCATTATCCAATCCACCAACCCTACCTCTTTTAAAAACATCATCCCTTCTTTTGCTGTCCTACATATGGGAATTAGCTGTGGAATTAATGATTTTATCTATCTAAGGAAAGACAAAGAGTAATTCCCATTTTGAATACCAACTGATTCGACTGATTTTGCAAGAGCATAATCTGTAAGGTACCTCATTTCCAAATAGCTTCTTCTCTCTCTCCAAAGAAGTAGCAGATAGAGTCAGTGAGGAATGAAGAATAAACTAAGGATAATGGATGAATTCAGTCAAACCACTGGTTGTTTTGGGGGAAATGATTATTAAACAATCATAAACCATTGATTTGATTTCCTCTGGATACTTTTTTTAAAATCCTGTTTTGTGCACAGACATAGACACTTCCAATATTTCCAGATAGTTTTCTTTCCTATTAGTGGCCTATCTGTATCAAGATCTAAAAATACTGCATTTATCAAACAATATTTTCTGATCTAATTCCACTACTTGGCTGCTAGTCCTAGCAATTAAGTCTTAGGAAAACATATTTTGCAATTGTGTCCTGCAGTTTTTCACATTAAGTAATAAAGTACAACTTTAAATCTTTCACGTCACATAGAAATCATAATGAAACTCCTACAAATGGTGATGAAATTATGAGTGCTTTTTTTAAAAAAAAAATCAAGATATGTTATCAATTTTATCAGAGGATAACAACTTATTGTGCAAATTAAGCATGCTAACTTATTTATATTTATATTGATTTTAAATTCATCCAACCTTTTATCTTCTGGAAGTTGTTCACTATTCTTTCTGTAATATTTTCCCTCCTTTATTATGTAACATGGTAAACTAAAAAAGTTAGATTTTTCTCTGTCCTGTCAAGTGTTATTATAGCTATATCATTATATGTATACCCTATACATACCTTCCCTCCCAACATGCACACCAATACTTAAGCATATTAAGGAGGCTATTTTGAGTAGTAGTTATTCAAATCCACAATTCACAAGCCAGTATCTGATACTTACATTATTAATAAACTCAGTAGAGACAAATAAAGCCAATGAAAAGTACAATCAAGCCAATCTATCAATAAGCATTTATTAAGTACTTGTTGTGTGCCAGGAATTGTGCTAGGCACCGGGGATGCAAAGACTAAAACAAGATATTCTTCCAAGAAGAGCTTACATTCTAATGAGGGAAATAAAATGAGCATGCACACATCTATATATGTGCTAACATATAAAGCTACATATAGGCATATATAGGGGTGTGTGAGTGCGCATATATACCTATACATGTATACATACCTATGTATAAACATACACATATAATGAGGAGGGGTCTGGCCAATGAGGGCCCAGTTCTTAGAACATGTACAATATGTCCTCTCTGATATTAATGTAAGTTCATCGAGCAAGTTTCTAGGCATTTGTAAAGGAGGGGACGTTGTCTCTATGTTAGAACATGTACAGGTATCTTCTACTTGTTTCTTGTTGGCTACTGAGCAGGAATTGCACCTGCAAACAAAAGGTTCTAGTAAAGGAACTTTAGCTCTCTTCCATGATGGCTTTGAAGGAAGAAGTACTGTGAAGGGATGGGGGTGGAATGAGAAAGGGTACCAGGCTCACTCCTTACCCAGTTGCCATGTTTCCCTGAACATTTGGTGCTTTTTTTCTGTAGTCATTCCTTCTTGATCCTACATGAATGAGTTTTAGGAAACAGAACATACCAGGTTCAACCTCATGAACTTTGAAAGATCAGAGAGTCATCAGAAATAGAACAGGTATCAGAATCTTCTGGCAGCCACAGCAGCTGGACCTGGTAAGGAGCCATCTTTGGGGAGCAACCTGCTTAAACAACTTGTCCCTGTCTACACCACACCAAGAAGTAAATTTGGCAGGGATTCCTTGAAAGAAGAAAAAGACTCCCAAGGCCAGAAAGGAACCACCTCCCAAACAGGGGAAGAAGGTATTCTTTATAGAAACCACTTTGAGTCTACTCTCTCCCAGTATAGACTAGGTGTAT
This sequence comes from Vombatus ursinus, assembly GCF_900497805.2. Classification (NCBI taxonomy): domain Eukaryota; kingdom Metazoa; phylum Chordata; class Mammalia; order Diprotodontia; family Vombatidae; genus Vombatus; species Vombatus ursinus. The sequence continues at coordinate 5,691,440 of NW_020948983.1, forward strand.
AGAAGAGAGAGTTTACTTCCAGGTTAGTGGGAATGTTGTATTTTAGTCCTTGCTATACTTTCTCAATAAATATACCCTTGTAAAGCTACCTGATGGATACTGGAAAATACTGGAAAAATAATATCTGGTTAAGTGATGGTGGGGGAGGGAACACTAGATGGGAACTTGTGAGTAATACATACCAAAGAGATACACAGTAACTCTGGGCAAAAGGTAATAGCAGGTTTTGAGGAATATCAGCAGGAGGTGGCCCTAGAACCAAATCTTGGAAACCAGGGATTCTAAGAGGTCAAGGTGAAGTATGAGTTCATTTATGGAACGGGAGACAATCATTGCAAAAGCATGGAGACAGGAGTTGGTGTGCCACATTTGAAGAACAGTAAGCTGTAAGAATTTCAAAATGCCAAAAAGAAGAGTTTATTTTTTGTCCTAGAGATGATAGGGAGTTTATTAGGTGGTGGGGGGGTGTGAATAACAAAGGATGAGAATCATATAACTAATGTGCTACCCAGATAGCTGAATATTACCATCCTCACCCCACAAAGTAACTGATTGGTCACAGTTCCATGTAATCTCTAGGCAACCCAAACTTTCAGGAGGGCACAATTTAAACTGATTGGTTTTAGGATGTTAAAGGATAGCATCTGTAAAGAATCCCTCTTCAATAACCTCCCTTTCAATCTTAAGTAGCAAGGTATATTGTCCTCCAGTCACCAGAGGTCTAAACATAAGGCTCAGGATGGCTCATCCTTTTCTCTTTTCATATCTCCACAGACCCTCATACACCACTGACATCTTCATGAGTGTTTGTTCTCCTGCCTAGTACTTTGCTCATGAGATCATTTTTTAAAGCTGATAGGGACAAGTGAGGGATAAGGCACCTAACATAAGCACATCCCTTACATGCATATGTAAAATACCATCCTGTTTCACCAATATACCATTGACATAGGAAACTCTCAATGAGAAAATGTCTTTTATTAATGAAGGCTAGTATTTGTTCTGCAGTTTACAATTTTAGAGTTGACCATAATACTAGTAGATTAAATGACTCACCCAAATATACCCAATATATGACAAAATAGGATCTGAACCCAGGTCTTCATGATTCTCAGACAAGTTCTCTATCCACTAGGCTACATTACCTCTCAAGGAGGTAGTACATATCTGTTTTTCCTACACTAAAAAATTCACATTAGTGGTAAACACTCTTTATTTCACCCTAAAGATACTCTCAAAACTAAGAGCTTTAAAACACATTTCTTGCTAAGAGCAGGTACATACATGCTTCTAACCAAAAAGGCAACTCTCAAGAAATTTAAGTAGCAAACCTCAAAGAAATTTACTATCTAATTCTCCATTGTTCCTATATCTATTTTCACACTTGTCCTGGGAAACTACCAAAAGAGATATAAGATGATGCAGTGGAAAGAGTGCTGAACTTGGAGTCAGAAGACCTGAATGTGAATCCTGACTTTGCTCCCTGTGTGATATGGGACAAATTACTTAAACTTCCTGAGCCTCAGCTCTCTCATCTGAAATATGTATAGGTCAGATGAAATGATTTAGATCTATCACCCTATTTCCTCTTTGCCTAGTGATATTTGGAACTATAGGAAGTAGTGCAACTAGCAGAAATAGAAAAGTGATATCACTACAGGTAAATAGACTCAAAGAAACTGTATAGGTCAAACAGAACTCTAGTAACTTTTGTAGAAAAAAAAAGAAAAATTCCATTCAAAAGTCTTACTATATAACAGATGTGCTTGTATTTTGAAAAAAGTCATGATTCTAATATATACATATTTGTTGCTATAACATAAAACATAACAAATATCTAATGAGAATTGTCTTACAACATTCATTTTTCTTAATGTTTAATAAGATTCCACCATGTGCTTGAAGCTACACTAAAAAATTTATTATCCTAGAATCATCATCACTATTTAACTAGTATTTAATTACTAAATTTTCTTAAAGAGGGAAAAGGAAGAGGAAAAGAAGGGAATAGCATTTATACAGCACCTATTATGGGCCAGACACTATGGCAAACACTTCACAAGTTTATTTCATTTGATCATCACAAAAATCCTACAAGGAAGTTATTGTTGTTATCCTCCCTTTATAATTGAGGAAATGGATACAAACAGAGGTTGTGACTTGCCCACAGTCACACAACTAGTAAGTTTCTGAAGTCAAATTTGAAATCAGAGCTTCCTGACTCCAGGCCCAGAGCTCTATCCATTGTACCACCTAGATAGGGGAGGGAATAATGAATTACCCATATCTAAATTGAAAACTATATAAATAGTTTTAGTAGCATGCATACTTCTCTACACACACTTTACTTGAAAACAAGGGTCTGTTTTGTTTTGTTTTGTTTTGTTTTTCTGCAACACGGTTAATATGGAAATATGTTTTGCATGATGTCACATGTATAATAGGTACCATATTGCTTACCTTCACAATGGGTAGGGTAGTAACTGGAAGGAAGGAGGGAATTTGGAACTTGAAATTTTTAAAAAAATAATGATTAAATATTTTAATTTAAATAAAAAAAGAAAACAAGGGTTATAGCTCTTTAGCCAAACTTTGATTCCACAGTACATCAAGGTGATTGAAAAGTATGTGTTAAGTATTGAAATATGATATGATATTGATATGATATGATATGATATGATAAAATCTTGACAATTTTAACAATAATTTGTCCCCTAAAATAGGAAGTAACAATCACTAGTTTTAAAACAAACATTCATCAAAAATAAGTTAAGAAAAAATCATATTAAAATACCTATTTCTTTTTTACAGTATTACTAAACTAGCAGATCAGGAAAATGCTAGGTATAGTAATATCTGACTTCCAGCAAGGTATGTAACAAAGTCTCTAAGGATATCTTTGTGGGCAATGTGTAAAGATGAAAATCAGATAATAGTAGAGCAGTTAGATTCAGTAACTGAAGATTCAATAACTATGTGGGAAGCAGCATGGCATGGTACATAGGGTGGTGGACTTGGAGTCAAGGAGACTTGGGTTCAAATCTCATGCTAGCTATGTGGTCCTGGTCAAATCATTTAACTTCCCATGCCTCAGTTTTCTTATATCTAAAATGAGGGGGGTTGGACTAGATAGCCTTTAAGGTCCCTTCCAGTTCTCAAGCTCTTATCCTATGAATATCCCAAACATGAAAGTAGTGATTAATGAATCAAAATTAAGTCAGGGAAAGCTGTTTAATGGACTACTAAATGGCTCTATGCTTGACCTTGTTCTAGTCAACATTTTCATCAATTACTTTAATGAACAGATAAATGGCATTTTTATCAAATTTGCATATGACACAAAGTTGGAGGAAAGAGTCAATTTACTAGGAGATAAATCATAGGCTGATAGAACCATGGAATTTAGACCTAGAAGTGATCTTAAAGGTCATCTAGTCCAATCCCAGCCTTTTGCAGAACAGGAAACTAAGGCCAGAAATATTGTGACTTGGATGCAAAATTATCTTAACAGATTAAAATTATAAGTTGATTCTAATAAAGTTAATTTAACCAAGAGTCACAAGGTAAACAATGTAAGAGAATAGTTGCTTTTGATATAATTCATTCACCCTTTAACCTTAAAATAAAAAGAAAACTTCAGTAAGAAAAACAAAACATGTAAATGTAAGGTACAGCCTTCTGAAATAACAATGGGAGGCAAAATCCTTCTGGACCTTTCCATGGCTTTTGATACTCTCTTATCCTAGTTCTCCTACCCGTATGATCACTTCTCAGCGCTCTTTGCTGGATTTTCAACCTGAGCATGCCCTCAAACTGGAGGTGTTTCTCAAGAGTCTGTCCTTGGCTCTCTTCTCCCTCTATACTATCTTATTGGGTGAGCTCATCAGCTCCCATGAGTTCAATAATCACCTCTATGAAGGTACCTATATATCCAGTCATTATCTTTCTCTTGAGCTCCAGTCTCTCATCAACAACTGCCTCTTAGATATCTTGAACTCAACATCCTGTAGAGGTCTAAAACTCTACACATCAAAAAAAGAACTCTATCTTTCCAATTAAACCCTCTCTTTTTCAAAGCTCACCTATTACTGTTGAAAGCACCATCAACTTCCCAGTCACCCAAGCTCACAACCTTGATGTCATTCTTCACTCTTCATTCTTACTCACTGTACTCAATCTGTTGCCAAATCTTTGTTTCTACTTTTACAACATCTTTCATATATTTTTCCTGCTTGCCACTTATACAATCACCACTGTAATACAGAAACTCATCATCTCATATCTGGACTATTGTAATAGCATTTTGGCTGGTCTCCCTGCCTCAAGTTTCTTCACCACTCCAATCCATCATCTACTCAGCTGTCGAACTGATCTTCCTAAAGCAAAAAGTCTTACCATGTCTCTGCTCATTCCAATGGTTCCCTATTACCTCCAGGCTCAAATATAAAACCCTCTATTTGACCTTTAAAGCTATTCATAACCTAGCCCTTTCCTGTATTTCCTGTCTTCTTATACTTTGTATTCTCATCCACATACTCTACAATACCATGGTTCTGGCCTTCATGAAGTTCCTCACATATGTCACTCTATCTCATGATTTTGTACCTCATCAATGACTGTCCCAATGCCTGGAATGCTCTCCCCCTTTACTTCTACTTCCTGGTTTCTCACATGACTCAGCTCAAACCCCATATTTTACAGGAGATTTTTCCAAGTCACTCCTCTCTCTCAAAAAAATTTAGTGCCTTCCCTCTGAGATTGCCTTTAATTTACATTACACATATCATCTCTGTACATTTTTTAAAAAATTTTGTCTCCCCTATTAGAATGCCTCTCTTTATATTCCCAGCACTTAGCAAAGTACCTGGCCCATAATAAACAGTTAGTAAATGCTTGTTAACTAACTGCCCACTGTACCCACTCAATCTAGCCATACCTAACCCAACCACATTGAAAGCCAAAGAGCTAGTGATAATAAACCAGTAGGCTCAAGCTTCAAGCTTTGACTATGGTAGATTATTTACTGATCCCTCAATGTTCTAACTTGGTCTATGCCAGCGGCTATTCTCCCCAGTCATATCCTATAACAGGCACAGAACACTGATTCTGCCCAGTCAAAGGATGGAAAGGGAGATCAACTATGCATGGCAAAGTGTGCGGAGAAGAAATTGGCAGTTTAAAAGAGCTTCTATATCTAAGGGAAATGGAACTATAAACCAGCTACAACCTGTTCTTATCCATGCAGGAATCCAACGGTGTTTGCTCTTGCACCTCTGAACTCAAAGAGGCTATAGCCACCTAACTTTGAGAAAATAAACAAAAAGAACACAACAGCCATGGGAGAGAGAAACAATTAATATTGCAAAGGCCAAGTTACTAGGAATATAAGATAAAGGACCCAAGGGAGGAATAATAAGTCCATCCCCCAAGAAATGAGCCTTTTATAATGAAATGAGAAAAAATAGCAAGAAAACTAAGAAATGCAATACTATATAAGAGATTGATTTTTTTTAAAAAAAGCAATGAAAGATAAAGACAATAAATTCACCTTAGCCCTACCCTTCACCCTGTCAAGATGATAAAATAGCAGCAAGAAAGTCTAGAATGCTTAATACAAAATACAAAACTCTTAGAATTTGCCATTGAAATTGAGCCAATCTATCAATTGATATCTATCAATATCAATCAATGATTAAGTATCTACTATGCCTAAATACAAAGCAGTTAAATACATGGTAGATAACGAAGGAGGAGCACTATGTAGTGTATACACACACACACACAAGAGGTGGAGGAGTCACTAAAGAATTTGTGTAGAAGGTGCTGCTTTAGGTGCATCTTGATGGAAGAGAATGATGCTATGACATGAACTGAAAAGGGACTGCATTTCATGGATGAGGGATGGCCCATGCAAACGTCTTAAGATCAGAAGTGGAATGTCTCTTCTGAGGAACAATGAGAAGATCAATTTGTCTGCACTGCACAGAGAAAGAAAGTACAATGATGCTAAAAGAAAAGTTGAGAACAGGTTATGAATGACTTCAAAAACTAAACAGTTTATATTTTATCCTGTGGGCAAAAGAGAGCTGCTGTAGTTTATTGAGTAGGGAAATGACATGGGAGGTGTGTGGCTGAGGAAAATCATTTTTATCAACTTGATGCAGGATAGATTAAAGTAGATATTTCTAAGAGCACACTTTATAGAATTTGACAAAACAATTACAAGATTTATCTGGATAAATAAGAGTTCTATAATTTAAAGAAAAAATTTAAATGGGAATGAAAGAAGAGAATAAGCATTTATTAAATTCCAACTATGTTTCAAGCATTGTGTTAAGTGCTTTGCAAATGTTATCTCATTTGAAGGGGCATAGAAGTTCCAGATTTAAAACTACATTATGAAGCAGTAATCATTAAAAGTATTTGGTACTGGTTAAAATTAGAACAGTCAATAAGGAAAATACACTAAATAAGGAAGAAGCAAAAATAATCTAGCCCAGTGTTTCAGTTACCTATAGGAAGATCTCCCTATCTAAAAAGAAATGCTAGGGAAATTGGAAAGCAATCTGGCAGAAAATAAATTTAGACCAGCTTCTTACATATATTTTACAATGAACTCCATATGGATAGGTAACCTAAAAATAAAATATCACATCAAAAAAAGAGGAAAGTGGTAGGAAGTATCCTACTGACTATGACTAGGAGGAAAATTTGAAATTAAACAAGGTGCAAACAAGAAGTAATGATAAAAGAGTATTAGGCATTTTGAATTCTTAAGAGGGAAAAGATTTCACAAAAATAAAATCAATGCAGTAAGAATAAGAAAAGCAGTCCAGCAGGGAAAAGTCATTTTATTAAATATTTCTGTAAGGCAATGCCAAAAAGATAAGTGACAAAAGGCTATAAACAGTTTTCAAAAGAAGAATTACAAATTATCAATAACCATACAAAAGTTTGCTCTAAATCATTAATAATAAGAATTTCCCATTTCAAACTACTTCAACTCTCACTTCACACCTTTCAAACTGGTTAAGATTACAAAACACAGAAATAGTCAATGTTTGTAGGATGTCAGAAAGCTGGATATATTAATACACTATTGGTAGAATTCTGAATATGTCCAGCTGTTCTGGAAAACGATTTGCAGTTCTGAGAGAAAAATCACCAAATTGTTCATAGTCTTTGACCCAGCAGTCCAACTATTGAATATATGTTCAAGAGAGGTAAAAAGCAGAAAGACATGCCCCGTATGTGTCAAAATATTTATAGCAGCATTTTTTGTGAAAGCAAAAATCTATAAATAAAATGGGCTCTCCTTGGCCATAGAATAGTGAACAAATTAAGGTTCAAGTTAATTTTAATATTATTGTTCTATAAAAAATTATGCATGTGAAGAATTAATAGAAACATGGAAAGGTATACGAAATAATGTAGAATAAAATAAGTAGAATCAGAATAATATACCTAATGAATACAATAATGCAAACAAAAAGAACACTAAAACAATGCTGAACTCTAAACAATTAGCATGGCCTAAATTATTCTTGAGGAAAAGATGACAAAATGTACCTCCTTCTTATTAGTCAAGAGGTTTATTTCTTTGGATGTTGAATGGTGTACACACTACTACAGGTGGAAGCTGTCAATTGGTTTTGTTTAATTTTTAGCCCAGGGGTGGGATCAGAAGCCAGAATGCAAGAAGCTGAGAAAAGTAGTAGGGAAATAGAAGCAATGAGGGCAGAAGCATTTCAATAAAAAGGAGGAGAGATATGGGGCAAAATATGTAGAGGCTGACATTGTCAAATGAAGATTTTTTTAAAACAGAGGTGAGTTTATTTTTCTTGGAAAAGTTAATTCGTACAAAGGACACACACTGTAGGCATTAGAGAATGAATCAGTTAGTAGAAAGATAACACATTTAAAGATAAAGGGAATGATGGATGTGGCAAGTTCCTGGAAGAGAGAAAGGTAATGTGATAAAGATTACAAATAGAAGGGTTAGCAAGGAGATCAAAGAAAGAGTCCCCATACATGTGAAAAAATACTCATAGCAGCGCATTTTGTTGTAGCGAAGAAATTAAAACTATGACAGTGTTCGTCAGTTGGGGAATAGCTGAAGAAATGTGATACATTAATATAATTGAATGCTACAGGACTGTAAAAAATGATGAAAGGCATAATTTCAGGAAACCTGGGAAGACTTGCATCAACTGATCCAGAGTAAAGTGATCTAAACCAAAAGTGCAATCTATGTAATAAAAAAAACTGCAAAGAAAAACTATTTTGAAAGCCTTAAGAACTCCAAACAATGCAATAATTAACTACAAATTCAGAATATAAATGGTGAATCCTGCTTCCCATCTCTTAACAGAAAGGTGATAAACTAGAAATTTAGAATGAGACATTAATTTCCAGGTATTGCCAATGTGTATATTCATTTTGTTTGACTATGTTTATATAAAGGTTATGTTTGACTGTTTTTAGGCTAGCAATTATATTGTCAAAAAAGAGAAAGAAAAGAAAATAGCATTGACAAAACTTTTTTTTAATTCAGAAGTTCAGAGATAGAGACAAATAAAACAGCTTTGAAACTCATTCGTTATATACTTTGAAAAAACATGATAGACTTTATAGAGATTTATGATTTTATACACATTCCTCTTTTTCTTTCCTCTTTGAATATGGAAATAGTCATGTTTATTGATATTTGTCATGCTTATAAATTTTTTTCTAAACCAGAACATTCTACAAAATATATTTCAACAACTACCTATTGGAAAATGTACTGAATGCTACCAAAAAATATTAGCCTTAAAAAAGAAGATCAATTTCAGAGTAGAGGAGATGAAGGAAGTCACACCTTAATAGCTTCAATTATATCACTGAAATAAATAGGAGACAAGGCTCTATGCAACTAGAGAGGAGTCTAAAGGTAAAATTAGGGGCTTGAAGGAAAGGATTAGAAAGCTGAAATAGCTACTTTAGGAAATGTGTTAGTGAATTAATCAGAAAAGGATTTCTGTGCTGCAGTAAGGGCTCATTTTGAGACTTGATAACATAAATACATAGTGGACTCAGTCCCAATAGTTATTTGACTTTCTCCAGCAATGGTCAGTAGCTCAGGAGGAGAGAAGAAGGCTGAATCAAAAGATAACTCAACATTTACATTTGGAAAGACAAAGCTTCAAAGGTACCTGTACTTTGGGGAACTAGCTTACTATAAGATTAAGGAAAATGAGGCCAGAGCAAGAGTGGCAGAAAGGTAAAAAGCCAGAAGTTACAGTGAGGACAGAGAATAAGTTTAGGAGGAAGGCGTTTAGGAGTTTTTGGATTACAGGTCAAACAAAACATTGGGGGCATTAACATCTGTGGCATGATAACCCCACTGTGAGTGGCTATGGTAAAATGAAGTTACCCATAGCAATACTAATAAACAACCCCTTCTACAGCACCAATTACAAATGGTTAACCAGTCACTGCTTGAAGAATGAGGTAGAATCCATTATTGATCAAGACAGGCCATTCTGCTTTTTCCTGAGATCAGCCTGAGTACTGAAGTACTGAGTACTATGCCAGGTACTGAACTCCCTGAGAAAGAAAAGTGACATGGAAACCAACAGATAACTGCAAGAAAAGTCTAGACAGGGTCATATATCTGTATCTTTAAGTGCTCTTCAAAGACACTGGCTGGTGATAGCTAAAGAGAGGGTTTTGATGTACCTATAGAATACAAGGTGTACACAAAATCCTTGAAGGTCCTTTCTGACTATGAAATCCTATGTACTATTATCAAATGAATCAGTAAGATTAAGGTTAAAAAACAGAACTTTACATAAATAAGAAGTCTGAAATCACTACATATACCATAAAGATTCAGGTTATTTTCTAGTCCTTATGTACATTGAAGGTTCTCTCCTAAAACCCTGAGGTTATAGCACCACCTACTGGTACAATTTTTAAATCTAATTCAAATTTCTTGGAAAATGTAGCTTCTCTATGGAGAACACAATCAATCAATCAATCAATCAGTCAATCAACATTTACTAAGCACCCACTATATGCCAGGTATAATGCTATACTCTGAGGATACACAGGCCAAAAAAAAAAGAAAGAAGGAAAAAATTCTTTTTTCAAGGGGCATTTTTCTCAAAATGTAGATGAGAATATTTATTAAAGGATTAAATGATAAAGTCTAATAGAAAGATATCTGATATTAGAAATTATCAGTCCCTAGCTTTTGGTCCTAATCTCAGACAACTCAGCATTCATTTCAAGACTTTTTGAAAGACAAAGTATTCTCAATTATTGATGGGAAAGGGGATATCATTAAATACATCATTAATAGTAACTCACAGATATGGTATTCCTGTATGCTGCTTGTATAACCATATACTGCCGAGTATCCAAAAATTATGATCATGACAACATCTCTACTATCCAGCTCCATAATATGTGCTGAGTGTCCCTCCACAGCATACTGCTGACCGTGTCCAAGGACAGTGGGGGTTTTTGTACTCCATGACTGACTACGTATGTTGAAAACCCACAATTCATCTGTGACATTGCCATTATTTGTTTCAATTTTGCCTCCATACATGAAGATATTTTCCTGTAAATTAAAAAAATTAAAAGAAAAAGTTATAACTATTTTCTCAGAAACAGATAAATACTGAGGTATTAACTTTCTTGAAAACTTAGTAATCACTCATAAAATGTACAAAACAGTCTCTACCACTAAAAATTAGTGATTTTAAACTTATCTTTGTAATAGATAATATTTTAAATTTTTTAGTATTTCATTTCTTAGTACTTTAGGAAATACTTTAGGAAAAGTATTCTAGATTCTCTAACCACATGGTAAACCTATTTGTTTGACTTTAATGCCCTATCTTGACAAGGACTTGAATATTGCTTCAGAATCGCTAGTCTTATTTACATCAAAAACTCTTGATAGATGGTTCCATTTGGCCTTTGGCCTCCCTCTCTGTAATAAGAGAAACCTTTAAGTATTTGTTAGCAAGTGAGAAAGACAGGCTTCTTCAGTATTCATCAGCATTTTATAAGATATGTCTCTAATGCCTAGTCTCACACACAAATCTTCTCTAACCTCCTGGAAAAGGAGCAAAAAAGAAATTACAAAGTATGGTAATATCACTAATCTGTGCCAAACCTCACCTTTGTCCAATGATAAGCTAGTTTCATATCAACATGATTAATTTGCAGAAATTTTCCTTGCTATTTACTGATGTTTGCATTGCATCTAGATACATTTTATATCTTCAACCAAGACACAAAGGATTACAGACCTCTGCTGTGTGATTTTAAGGTAACCATATCCCTTATCCTAAAATACATTTAAATGTAACCAGGTTTTTACATTGAAATATAAGGTGATTTTTTTCATAAAGTGAATAGAAAATAAACTATAAGATAACTAATATTTTATGGAACCAGGTAATATGACTATTAAAAAAAGGTCCATGCATGGGTATAAAAGAAAATTGAGTAGAGATGGAAATTTTCAGAAAGAATTTATGGACAATGAAACAATACAACAAATATTTATTAAGCACTTGTTCTATGCAGACTGCTGTGCTAGGTATTGAGATACAAAGTTTATATAACATACTGTCTCTGCCTTCAAAAAGCTTACCCTCTTAAAGAGAGATAGAATGCCAAATTGGATAATTAAAAACATAGTGTTATATGATCGGTACCATAAAGAAATACAAAAACAAAGTGCTACATCAGGTCTGAGGGAGAATGTTATTATTATTGATAATGGAATCGTGGAAGGCTTTGTGGATGAAATAATATTTTGAGTTTTACTTTAGAGAATGGGTAGGAAATTCAATATTCAAAGAAAGGGAAAGAGGGCATTCTATGAATAGTGACCAACTTGACTAAAGTCATGGAAGCATGAGTGCCTAAGGCATATCTGTAGAGAAGAGTAAAATCCATGGTCAGTATACAGTTAACAGGAATGGAAAAATATGAGATAAGGCTTGAAAAGAATCCTAGCAACAGGTTGGGGAGTGCTTTAAATGCTAGGCAGAAGAGTTTCAACTTGATTCAGTAGGAATTATAGAACTACTGAAGATTTCTGGTATAATACTTTATAGGGGGTAGGGGATAGAAGGGAATAAGCATTCATATACTACCTACTATATGCCAGGCACTGTGCTAAGCACTTTACAATTATTATCTCATTTAATCCTCACCACAATCCTGAAAAGTAGGTGTTATTATTATCCTTACTTTACAGTTGAGGAAATTCAGGTAAACAGGGCTTAAGTGACTTGTCCATAGTCCCACAGCTAATGAGTATCTGAGGCTGCATTCGAACTCAGGTCTTCCTGACTCCAGGCCCAGCACTCTATTCACTGTCCCATCCAGCTGCCTTTACAACTTACAAAGTGCTTTCTGAACAAAATCTATATAGTAAGTAGTAGTATTTCCCAATTTTACAAAGGAAACTGACGCTTAGAATGGTTTTATGCCCTGTCAGTCACTAATAAACAACAAGGGTAAAATTTATATTTATTTTTCCTGACTCTGTATTCCCAAAAACTACAATGATGGTGAATTTGAATTTAACCTAATAACCACTCAAGGTTCTTAAGGAAAGGCATGACATGAATAAAAAGAATGGCTTGACAAGATGATTTTAGCAACTCTGTGTCAAATAAAATGTAATTGGGAGGTTCTGGCATTAAGAAAGATAAACTAGGAAACTGTTACAGCAAAGAAGTAAAGAAAATTTAACTAAGGTAGTGACTATTAAAATAGAAAAGGAGGGATAGCTCTGAGATGCTCTTTTAATATTTCATTTATTCAATGAATCTCTTATCTCATCAAGGTAAGTATTCCCTCCTTCAGGACAGATTGATGACAACTAATTCCAGTAACACTCGGGAAAAACAGTTGGCAGGAATTCATAATAAACTGCCTGGAGGTGAAGGGAAAGACATAAGGGAAAGAGAAAGAAGTGGTAACTGATTCTAAGCAGCAAGACAAGTTATGAAATCATCTGCAAACACCAGAGCAAGGCAAAGCCAAAGATGGATGTCACCATCAATTTGGCCTCATTCACACCAACCCTAAGACCAATCTGATTGTAGGATAGCCTTCTGAAAATGGAACAATTGATATATATAGTGTCTTCTCCTGTATGGACCAGCCTAAGAGATCAACCCCAATTTCATTTGGTCTAACGAATATCTGGCATGTAAGTTTTATTCTAGTATAAATCTAATGGTTTCGTTCTTCAGGTCCTGGAAATTCGGTTTTGTTTGAGCTTATGCAGGTCTGAATCTTAGAAAAGAAATGTAAGTCACTGGATACTGAAATCATAGGAACAAACAATTGTGGCCAAACCAAGCCAAAGTAAGCAAAATGCTTCTCAGATACAAGTTTTAGGTTTTAAAACACAGGTAAAGCCTCTTTGGAGGCAGCTAGGTGGTACAGTGGATAGAGTCCTAGGCCTGGAGTCAGGAAGATCTGAGTTCAAATCTAGCCTCAGACACTTACTAGCTGTGTGATTCTAGGCAAGTCACTTAACTCCTAAACTGCCTCAGTTACTCATCTGTAAAATGAGCTGGAGAAGAAAATGGCAAATCATTCCAGTATATTTGCCAAGAAAACCACAAATGGGGTCACAAAGAGTTGGGCACAACTAAAACAACTGAACAATAACAAAAAAAAAGCCACTTTAGTTAGAATGAATACACAATACTTTAAAGCATCAACTTTATTATTAAATACAAAATGTAGAAAATAATTTTATTTTTTACTTCCTAATATCACCTACAAAATGTTATCTGCAGCACACACATGCACACACACACACACACACAAATTTAATGACATTCTTAGTAATGAAATGATATTTTATTTTCTTAAGCATTATCAAGTACATTCAATTGAGATTTTCAGTGAGAACAGAAGGAAAGTTTTACAGTTCCCCAAAACTTTCAAAGTATAAAAATTCTTCCAAATTAATCTGCCCAAAATAGAAAGAACATATATGGATTTAAACTGGCACATATTAAGTGCTTAAAAGATGTTTATATCTATTATTCTCCATAAATAATACATAAAAAGATGACTGAGATCAACTGCTGATACATATGTCTATTGTCCCATATAAATAAAACTTTTATAAAAGTAATTTATATATGCATCAAGGGTTTTTTTAATGAGGGTATCTCAGACAGGATTTTCCAAATGATATTCCACAACAGACCACTTATTAACCTCCACATAATTCACTGAAAGATGTGGAGAATAAAATATCCTGATATGCTTATTGTTTGTTGAATATAAAAAAAGTGTTTGATCTGGTTGAACAAAATGCCAACTTAAAAGGTCTTTTCTAATAAGGTATCACATGTGAATATTAAAATTACGCAATATTATTTGAAAGATATAACAACAGAGATGACCTTGTTTGACAGTCCTCCTCTAATCATCAGTATTAAGAGAAACAAAAAACAGGAAGACATATGCTCATCGAAAGTGTTCACAACTCTTATAAAGGAAAATTAACACTGAGTCCAAGTTGAAGAGAAAGTAAGGTCTTCCAGATATTTCTATTTGTAGAAGATATTAATCTGGTTGCTTCAAGTACCAGAATAGTATAGAATTTCAATAAGACGCATAACCATTCAAAAGAATTAGGCCTAACCATACCTACAGAAAAAAAAACAATTAAATGAAAATGCCTGTTTGTTGTTAAATGGACAAGCCAGATAATTGCTCAGTTAGTACTTTAGCTCAGTGCTACGAGTGATTTTATACATGCATATACAGATATGTGTATATACATATGTTTATTGCATATATGTGTGTATGTATGTATATGTATGTATGTGTACGTATGTGTGTGTAATGCCGTTCAGTTGTTTAGTCTTGTCTGACTCTTTGTGACCCCATGGAGCATGCCAATACTATCCATGGCGTTTTCTTGGCAAAGATACTGGAGTGATTTGCCATTCCCTTCTAATTTTATAAAAGAGGAACTGAGGCAATTTAAGGGATAAATGACTTGCCCAGGGTTGAACAGTTACTAATTATCTCAGATTTGAAATCAGGTCTACCTGACTGCAGGCCCAGCATTCTATCCACTGAGCTACCTAGCTGGTTAGCTAGATGGCTAGACAACTAAGCCATCTATATAGATAGACAGACAGATGATAGATAGATAGATAGATAGATAGATAGATAGATAGATAGATAGATAGATAGATAGATAGATAGATAGATAGATAGATGGCAGGAAGGAAGGAAAGAAGAGGAGAATAGGGTGGGACTGATTTTGGGAAATTGCAAAGCTCTTATAATGATCTTAAAACTATTTCTAAAAAAACTAATAACAAGTATTCTACTAGGGTGGACCAGGTATCATGGTCCACTACAGTCTATAAATAAATTAAAATTGAGTATCATTCTAAAGGCAATGTAGAAATAAATGGAGGGCCTGAACTAAATGAAACACATAGCAAATAAAGAACTATAAAGGACATTATCTAAGAAATATGTAATTGATAAAATAATGGTTACAAAGAAAGAGTGAAGGACAATTGATGACAGTTTACATGGTTTGTCTATATCCTGACAATATCACAAGAAAGCAAGGAATTGCTTTAGTAAGTTCAAAGAAAAGATTGGCAAGAATGGATGGATTGTTTCATTCTTCATATTTAAGAGAACATTCATGTTGATGAGATCATAGATCCATTTAAGCATTTCAGTATTCTACTTCATCTCTTGGTTAAATACTTTCATCTCTTAAAAAAACATATATGCCTTCTTAACATATTTGAAGATAATTTAGTCTAAACTACAGTGTCAAAGAGAAACTTAAAAAGAGCAATGGATAGGAATTGTCCTTGTAATTTCATTGGTATAAGGAGCTCATAGGTCAGAAAACTTTCTTTAGTAATGCAGGTCAGCACTTTTTGTGCAATTTTTAGTTTTAGAGTATTGTCTAGAGTACTTGAGAGTGACTTGGTGAGAGTGTACTATATATTTCCCCTCAAAAAAAAAACAATGGTGGCCCAAAGTGTAAGAGATACAAAAAAGGACAAAAATCTTAAAACAAGTTTAAAAAACAGGGGGGAAAGGTAGTGCCCAAACAATTAGGCAGAAAGAATAAAAAACAAAGAGGAAAAAATAGAACACGGAAAAATTTTAAAGGAAAATGAGAAATTCAACCAGATCTTCATGAAACCATGGTTTTTAGATTTCTTTAGAGTTTTTTTGGGGGGTGGAGGAGAGGGACAGGGGACATGGAGAACAGTTTAGAATCACAAAATCTTGGAGCTAGAAAATAACACCCTCCTTTCAAGAGAATCTAAAGATAACAAGGATACAGTAAAACAAAATGAGGATGAGTAGTAAGCAAAATAATTAGACTAGAGAAAAATGGGGAGAAATAGAAAAATAAAAGCTATGAATAGAATCAAAATTCCTGGGAATGTGAGAATTTTATTTATTAATTATCAAATTCTATTTCAATAAAACTATTTTCCTACTGTTCTGTTCAAAAAAAATCTTTCTTTTATTTATATATGTTATTCAGTAAGAATCAGAAAGAACACTGTTGAAAATGTTAAAATATTTTTGGTCAGCTTGCGATTTAATCAACTGTAAGGAGATCTTTTAAGAAGAAACTCAGCCAAAGCAAATAGGTAATGGTTCTGCAAATTAAAGTCCTAGCTGCATTGGACAATGAAAGGTTAAGTAATTTACCCAGGGTGCCACAGCCAGGATATGTCAGTAAAATAATATTTAGAGTAGTTTTAATAAAACTTAGGCTTCAAATAGCATAATTATGCTTATCATTGAAGCCACTATGAATTAACAAAATAGCTATGGTTTATCAACTCCTGGTATTCAGCACGGTATCATAGAAAAAGCACTGAACTGAGATTAAAGAGACCTGGGATATAGTCCTAACTCTGGGACTAGTCAGTTATTTGACTTTGGGCAAGTCACTTCCCTTCCATTGGATTCCATACTCCTCTGTAAAATGAGGGAGAAGGGATTGTAATAATCTATAAAATACCTTTCTCTCCAAAAAATCAATGATTTTACTGTTCAGTAGATTTTACTCTTCAGTTCATATGTTCCGAGCATATAAAACAAATGTGTTTCATAGCACAAAAATTAGATAAAGTAATCTGAGGATTTTTTAAAAATTATTTATTCAGATCCCCTCACATAAGTAACCTTCTCCCATGCACTGCTGAATTCTAGATCTTGATAGTCATCTTATTTTCTAGGTCCTGGGTCAAGAAATGTTGATGCAGAAAATTTTACTCCAGATGTATTCAAATTAATGCTAACTAAATGGATACTTAAGATTGCTTAACATTTTTGTTGTCACTCACAAATTTCCTAGAAATCTGCCTTACCTACTCCAAACCTTTTCCTCTCTTCCCAAGGGCCCAATTCCATACTCCCCCTAAATATAAATTCCTCTGGTATCTAAAACTCTTCATGACCTAGCCCCTTTCTACATTTCCAGTCCTACAGCACCAGACTACTCTCCACAAGCGTTGTGGTCCAGACACATTGGTTGATTACTTGTTTTTCACAAAGGATGATCCATCACACAACTCCATTCTTCTGCACTAACCAGCTGACCCCAGTCCAAGAAGACTCTACCTTTTAAATGCCCATTCACTGAGCTCAAGTGTCACTGCTGCAGCAATCCTTTCCTAGGCCCCCAAGACGTTGTCTTCCCCTCTAAAGCTATCTTCCATTGTCCCTGAAATTGTCTTACATATAGCTATTTATATACATGCTGTCTACTCAATTGAAATGTAGGCTCCCTGAGGGCAGGGAGTATTTTTGTTTTTATCCCCAGCTGATTAACTGAGAAACTTCTCTAACTTCTGGTCAGATTGATGTTTCTCCTTTGCAAGAAAATCATCCATGTCCTACTTCCAACCACAGGATTCTGTCCCAGGGCTTCTCTCTATACCCTCTCTCTTACATATCTCATCAGGTATCATGTATTTAACCTTCATTTCTATGCTGATGCCTACTAATTCTACATATCTAACCCTCAAACACCACCTGAGATCCAATCAATTAAAAAACTTTAATTTGGCACCAAGGATACAAAAACAAAAATTAAACAGTCCCTCCTCTGAAGGAGTTTATATTCTATCCAAAATACAACATGTATGCATTAAAAGAAATACAAATTATGTAAAAAAATAAATAAATACAAGTTAATTTGGATGGGGAAGGGGGAGGAGTGCTAACAGCTGGAGGGGATCAGGAAAAAATTCATGTGGAAAGTGGTATTTGAACTGAACTTTGAAGAAAACTAAGGAATCTGAGAGGCAGAGGTGAGGAAGTTCATTCAAAATCTGAGAAGGCATGGAGATGGGAGATAGTATTACATGTTCACATGTAACATGTTCACATGTGAACATGTAATACTCTGAACAATAGAGGACATGACACAGAGCAATATATAATACTACAAAGGTAGGGTGTAGGTAAGTTTTTAAAGGCTTTAAATGTCAATCATATATCTCTGACTGATTGCTGGATACCACCTGATTGTCACAAAGGCAGCTCAAACTCAATAAGTACAGAACAGAATTAGTTGTGTTTCCCCATAAATCTACCCCTCCTCTCAATTTCCCTCATGTCAAAAATGCCACCATTCTTCCATTCACCTGGGTTCATAACCTAGGATCTTACATAATTTTACTCTCATTCCCTGTTCCTCACCCCTACCAGTCAATTTTACCTCCTCAGCATCTCTTAACAAATTCTTCACATATCCCAAGGGAAAAAAAGATCCTCTGAGGGCACAAAAATTTTGAACAAAACAAAATTATTTCACAGCTTTGAGAAATCACGGAAGGAAATGGAACATTATATTCCAGAAAGCATAGAAAGCTCAAATAAAACCCAAAATGACATATCTTACAAATCTGAGCCTAATCATCAATGGAAAAAAAAATGGATGTTCAACAAAAGCAAGGCATTCCAAGTATTCCCACCAAAAAAAAGTGAGATATTCAACTTGTAAACACCCTTAAACAACAGAAACATAAGTACATATATAAAGGAAAGTAAATCAATTCTTTCATGTTTAGAGGTTACTTAATTATCTCATGTTAAGAGATTTCATCAATAATTATTTTAAAAGGAGCAGCTAGGTGGCACAGTGGATAGATAGAGCACCGGCCCCAGATTCAGGAGAACCTGAATTCAGATCTGGCCTCAGACACATAACACTTACTAGCTGTGTAACCCTGGGCAAGTCACTTAACCCCATTGCCCCCCCCCCAAAATGATCGTAAATAAACATAGAGAAATATGTGTTTATGTATAATAGAAGGGAACAAGTAACACAGTCTTACCAAGTCCATAGGAAAATAATAAAAGTATGGTGATTCCCACTGTCTTGGAAAGATGAAACATTGCAGGATAATGAGGGCGATGGCAGATGGAAAGAATTAAAACCTAGAACAAGAAAGCGGTCCCATGGAAAAACATGTCCATTTGTGAGGAGGTGGAGCATGCTGAGCAGGATGAGATCTTGTGACAATCTTGGGAGATTGTTTATTAGAAGGCCACTTTCACTGAGAGTGTGGGCCATTTCCAGTCATACTGAGGAATATCTGGCCACTGGACCCAGATGGCTCTGAAGGAGAAAGTAAGGCTGGTGACCCTGCACAACCCTCCCTCACTCAAATCAAAGTCAATTGCAAGTCATGTCATCACTTCCCTGATGTCATGGTCCTCTTTGAGAAGAGAGGATAAACACAACAGCAACAACCTATGATTCCATAAGAGCATCCAACCCCATAAAATGGAATCTGTAACATCTAAAGGAGATCAAACACCCTTAATGGGTATGTGTGTGTGGAGAGGGTAGTGCAGAACAAAGAAGAAGAGATAAAATGGCAAGGACTCTAAGAAAGAATTTAAATGTGTATACTAAGGGAAATAGGATTGGGCAGCATAGTTTTGAGCAGTAGGTAATTTGTAGCGCATGTCATTACTTCTGTTAAATGTTGTTTCCCTCATGAAAAGATACTTTTAAAAGTGAGATACAATAGGGAGGATATGGAGGATGAGGCAAGATTTATAAAGGAAAATATATAGAAATTGGTCAGAAGAAGAAGGTTCAAATCTGGTACTTCAGAAGCTTTAACTGCCCCCTGCCCCATGAGTTACACTCACAGAATAAAGAAATGATTAAGAGTATGGCCTAAGAATTAGAAAACAAAATTTAAAATACACTAGAAGAAGAGAGAAAAACAAAAATGTCTCTTTTTAAAAGTTCAATAAAAAGAATAAAAATAAGAAACTGAAGTAGAGAAATGGAGGGAAGATTTTGAAGTAGCTTCTTAGTTGAGTGGGGAAAGAGAAGCAACAAAAGAGAAGACTACGTATATTTAAATTAAAAAATAAGTTAATACTTTTCATAAAATCCAAGATCTACAAGTATAAGCAAATGGAAGCAGAGTCAAGGGAGAGAGCATGTGGGAACAGATGAGTATAAAAATAATTTAAGCAAAATAACTGCTAGGACAAATTACAAGCTTAACATAAGAGAGGGGCTGAGAAAACAATATTAAAGAAACAAACAGAAAAACATATGAGTCTAACACTAATAACTTTAAATATCAATGCTTTAAGTAATCCAATAAAATGAGTGACAAAGATAAGAAAACAAAACCCAAGTAAATATATAAGAAATGTAAAGACACATCAAGAATGAAAATGAAAGATTGAGACACAGTTTACTATGCATAAGATGATCACATCAAAAAAAAGTAGGGATATGAACCATTCCATCAAACAAGGAAAAATAAAAATTCACAGGATCAATAGAGGTAAACAAGGAAACTATATTATGCTTAAAGGAATCAAAGGTTCCTTCCATATATTTAATACATTGAGTATTGACACTGATTCACTGTCTATGATTCCATCATGAAGAAAAAGTTAAAGTGAAAAATCCATAGATAATACATAATGATATTGAGACTTTAATACTCCTCTCTCAGAGCTAGACATATTTAACTAGAAGATAAAGAAAAAGGAAAATACAGAACTGAACAAACTGTTGTGGAATTCAGAACTGAAAAACCTGAGGTATCTTCTGAATAGAAATATTAAAAAATATACTTATTCCTCAGGACCACATAGAATTTTTATAAAATAGGCCATGTGCTAAGACACAGAGAAGTTACAAATAAATGTAAAAAAAGCAGAAACATTAAATATAACCTTTATAGACCAAACACAATAAAAATAGTGATCAATGTAGGAAGCACAAGCAAAAAAAAAAAAATACGGTGTTTTAACAATGACATCCTGAATTATGAATGGGTCAAAATATCTATTTGATATTTCAAATATCTATTTGAAAGAGGATGAAAATGACACAAAACACTAAAACTTCTGTGATGTAGCTAAATCATTCCCTTAAGGAAAAATTACATACCTGAGGATATATATACATATTTAAAAATCTCAAGGGAATGAATAAAAAAGCAGGGAAAAAGAGGGAATAGAACTTTTATATTTCAAGTTATAGAAAAAAAACTTTAAAATGTTTTAATACTGGATTAAAAAACAGAAGAGTAGGTTAGTGGAAAACTAAAAAAAAAAACAGTTGAGGAACAACAGAGCTCAATAACCTAATGCTCTCAATGTGAGAATGTAAATTACATGGATTAACTCCCTATTTCACAAGAATTGTTGGAAAAATTGGAAAGCAGTTTGGCAAAAAATTAGGTTTTGACCAACATCTTATAATATATACTATATTACACAAAAATGGATATGTTACCTCAACATTAAAGACCATACCACAAAAAAAATCATAAAATGACTTTGCCAGATGCCTTTCAAAGCAATGGCTAGGGGGAGAATCCTTAACCAAACAATAATCATAATAAATGACATAGATGATTAGGATTACATGAAAATATAAACTCTTATCCAAAATTAACTAACTGGGATAAAAAAGAAAAAGGTCAATTGGGAAATATTTTTGCATCAAATTTCTCTGATAAAGGTCTTATATCCAAAACATACATAGGGAACTACACACACACACAAACCTATGTATATATGTACGTATGTATGTGTACATATACACATACACATAAATATATATGAATGTGTGTATGCACACTTACACACACACACACACACACACACACACACACCCCTAAAAAGTCTTAGTGCACTTTTAAGCTTTATAGTATTAAGATTTTTTAAGACTCTGAGCTTTAAGCTTCACAGTACTAAGACTTTTGGGACACCTTGTATAAGTCCAAGAGGCATTTTCCCAATGAATAAGTGAAGAAATGATGTAAACATACAATTCTCAAAAGAATTGCAAACTACTGATAACTGTATGAGGAATTACTCCAAACTACTACTAATAAGACAACTGTAATTCAAAACAACCCAGAGGTTTTAATTCACATCCACAAATTAGCAAATGATAAAAGATGGGAATCATCAATGTTGGAGAGGTTGTAGGAAGATCGGCATCTTAACATACTGTTGCAGAACTAAGAATTAGTCCAATTGTATTGCAAAGCAATTTAGAATTATGCTATTAAAATAACTAAAATATCCATATCCTTTGACACACACCCACTGCTAGGCATAATGCCCAAGTTTTATATACCCCCAAATAATTATAGCAACAATTTTTATAGTAAATAAATGGAAACAAAGTAGATGCCATCCATTAGAAGTAGCCAAATAACCTGTGTACATGAATGTAATAAAATATGAATGTACTATAAGAAATGGTGAGTATGATTAATAATAAAAGCATGATAATATTTAGATGAACTCAGGCATAATGAAGCAAGCAGAATCAGGAGAACTAAATGCATCACTACAACAATATAAATAGAAAGAACAAAAAACATTTCAAACCGAATGCTTTGAAAATATAATGAGCAAATTTGGCACCAAAGAGGAGCTATTTAAGAATGAATCTCCCTACCTCCTTTACAGAGGCAGAGAACTATGAATATGGAACTCTATATATGATGTTGAACTTGGTCAATGTGTTAATTTTTCTGCATTCTTTTTTTCTTTTTTGTTCTTATTTTAATTCCCTGGAAGGGAGAGTTGGAAGGATATATTTGGAAATGTAGATTATGTTAAAAGAAAAGATATTAATAAAAATGTTTAAAGTAATAATAGGATGTGCTTCCTTAAAAAATAATGGATCCCATCTCACTAGAAGTCATCATGCAAAGGCTGTATTATCCCTCGGAATGCGACTGAAGGGATTCCTGGTTATATATGGGTTGGATTAGATGGCATCTTTCTGAGAACATATACAGTTTCCCTTATAAGCTCTCTAAAGCATGGGACTATGTTATATCTACCAATGTATGTTATTAATTGTCTAGCATGAAAAACAATGTTTGTTCAATTGAATTTTAGTATGAGAGGTCCCACACTTTCCAACCATAAGTGATGAGAATAATAAGATACCTGATACCTTTATGAAGTGAGAACATCTCTTTGATTCAGTTGCATAATCAATTAATCAACATCTGAGCAATTTTGAATTGTAGTTCTTTTTGAATTACCAAAAATAAGAGTACACAATTTGTATGCCTCACTACTGAACCTACTTATCAATCAAAGGTATGAAGTAAGTATGGAGAGAATAAAAGTAGATGTCTCCCACAGGAAATACCCTTGGTCGAAAAGAATCAGTCACATCCTGTGAGGCAAGAGTACAGAGCAGGCAAACCAACCCAACTGAAGCAGCAGAGTATCATTAGGGGAAAAAAAAGAAAGCAGCATGTCCCAGCAAGTCAAACCAGTACCATTACCTAAACTACTATCTCTTCTCAGATGCTGATGGAAACAATCCAAGATAGTAAGCCCAAGAGCCTTGGGAACAGCTATACTCCTCAATCATCAGAACTGCTTCCATCTCTCAAAGCCATCATTGAGGGAAGAAATAATTGTAGATAGAGGACCCACCTTCCTCATGACCACCAGAAACAATTGGTAACCAACTGCCACCAAAAGATAGAAAGGCACAGGAGCCCTGGGAGTGTCAGCACCCTTCAGACCACCTGTCCTACTTCAACCCCACAGCCATCATCCAGGAAAGCCACTCTTGTTGAGAAGGTGTCACCCACAAGCCATACACAGGGCAGATAAGCCAGCCTAGTTGAGGCAGCAAGCCACCCCAAGGGAGAGGCAGGAAAAAACACATGCCAGGTGAATCAAACTATCACCACCACCATGACCACCATTTTCCTTCAGACCCTTAGGGAGATAGTCCATTACCCTGAAACCAAAAGCCTTGGGCATAGCATTGCTTTCATTCAAGTGCACTCTGACAACACCTGGAAAGCAACAACTCCTGTCAAGGTACAACCTGACAAGGACTCCTCCAAGTGATGCAGCCACAACCCTGAAGACCCCGAAAGGAAAATTCTTGCCACAAAGTCCTTAGCTGTCAAAGAGCCTTGCAGCTGATAGCATCTAGGGCTGGCAGCAGTATATGAATGCTCCAACCAGAAACAAATCCATAGTTCTATTGCCCAGATACAAACCAGGGTCAGGAACTTACAAAGCTTGGACTAGGAGGGCAGTGAGAAGACTTTATCTTAGCTTAAACCACATACAGTACACTGAAAGTTTGCAGCTCTCCAGCATAAGGCACCCCTGAGATCCTTGAAGTACAAAGCACTTAATATGCAAAGAAAGCAGCAGCAAGAACCCAGAGAATACTAATCATGATCAAACATAGTCCAATATTCCTTCCAGAAGTACAGTGTCTAGCTCTAATACAAAGTCCCAATCTGTGAAATAAGTCTAGAAAAATGAACAAGCAAAAAAAAAAAAAAGATTCCAATGATAAAGAGCTATTATGGTGCTAAAGATGCCCAAGACACAAACCTAAATGAAAAGAATAATGCCAAAACACCTATAAGCAAAGCCTCAGGGGAAAGCATAGCTTGGTCATAAAGTCAACTGTAATTCATGGAAGAATTAAGCAAGAGGTTTTATTTTCAAAAAAAATTAAGATTATATTACAAGTGAAATGAGAGGAAGTAATTGAAATGAGAGAAGAAGGAATTGAAAAAGAAATGAGAGTTTTGGGGGAAGGATTTGGAAAGAGAATTAATAAGCCAAATAAAGACAACAAGCATTAATTAAGTACCAACTATGTGCCAGGTAATTTGCTAAGCATTGAGGATACAAAGAAAGGCAAAAAATAGTCCCAGTTTTCATGGATCTCACAGTCTAATGGAGGAGATAACATGAAATTATGTATAAGCAAGATATATATATACATATATATATATATATGATAAACTGAAGATAACAGAAGAAAAGCACTAGCCAACAGAAGAAAAGCACTAGCCAACAGAAGGGAATTGGGAAAGGCTTCATGTAAAAGATTAGATTTTAGCTGGGACTTGAAGAAATTAGGAAAGCCAAGAGGCAGAGAGAAGGAAAATTACCAAGAACAGGGAGATGCAGTGTCATGTTCAGGGAACAGCAAGGCAGTCAATGCCACTGAATTGCAAAGTATGTGGTGGGATTAAGGCATAAGAAGATTGGCAACTACCAGATTTTGAAGCATCTTGAATGCTAAACAGAAGATTTTATATATAATACTGTAGATTATAGGGAGTCAATGGAGTATATTGCGAATGGGGTGGTAGAGTGACATAGTCACACTTGTGCTTTAGAAAGATCAATTTAACAGCTCAGTGAAGAATGCACTGGAGCAGAAAGAGACTCAAGGCAGGAAGAACAACCATAAAACAACTACAATGATCCACATGGGAGGTGATAATGACTCGTACCAGGGAGGTTTTAGCATGAGAGGAGAGAAGAAGATGTATTTGAGAGATGTTATGAAGGTAAAATTGACAGGACTTTGAGAGAGGTTAGGGCTTGATAAGCAGATCAAAGAATCATCAGCACAGACATGATTATTGAATCCACAGGGGCTTATGTGATCACCTAGCAAAACAGTATAATAGATTAATACAAAAGGTATAAGACCTCAACCAAGTGACAAAATCTTTGAAAATTAGAATGGATCTAATAGAAATTAATGATATAACAAAACAACAAAAAACCTATTAAAACTAAATCAAAATGTGGGGGGGAATAGAAGAAAATATAAAGTATTTTAATCATATAAATAAATCTGACCTGGAAAAACAGTTCAAGGAGAAAAAATTTAAAGATCATTAGATTTGCTGAAAGCCATTATGAATATAAGACCGCAGACATCATATTTCAAGAAATAAAAAAGGGCAAAGACCTTTGAATACAATATTCCAAAAGGCAAAATGTACAGGTTTACAACCAAGAATAACTTACTGAGCAAAATGGTATATCCTACAGTGAAGAAAAAGGACCTCTAATAAAATAGAGGAATTCCTGAGGGAAAGACCAGAATATGAATAGATCCTGAAATACAAATACAGGAGTCAAGAAAAACCTATCTATGTAAACACAAGGGAGCAATCGGTAGTATTACACAAGGATGAAATGTTCTAACAGGATGAAATGATATGCATCCCCTCAAAACATAAATGTCATCAGGGATCAGAGAGGAGTTCAGTAAGAGGACTTTGAAGTAGTTTTGTTATGTTTTTGTGATTTTAAAAGAAAAGAAAGGGAAAAGGGAGAAAGATTGAAGAAATGTGTCACATAACTAGAGTATAAAAGTAGAAGATTATATAAACAAGGAGGAAGGGGTGGGGTGAACAAGTCTCTTTGGCCTCTCACATTTACCTAACTGTTTAAAAGAAGGCAGAATATGCACACACATGCAGATACACAAAGAAATTGGTGTAGAAATATATTCAACAGGGAAACAGGAGGGAACAGAAAGAGGAAAGGGCAAAATAAAAAGAAGGGTAAATTCAGGAAAGGATTAGTTATCAGCAAAATAAACTAAATGTTTTTTGGGGGGTTGTAAGTAGGACTTTAAAGAGAAAGAAAGAAAAGGTAAGAATCTATGACAAGAAAAGGAAAGAGACAGATGAGTTGAAAGCAACTGGCATCAGATATAGAGTACCAATGCTTAGCATACTTATTTTCTCTCACTGTGCTCTTCTTTGTAAAGAGGGGGGATAGGAAACAAAGACATGAAAAATTTATAAGCTCATAGGATAGAGGGAAATAATAATGGTGAATGTGAATAGATGAACTCACTCATAAAACAAAAAAGAATAGTAGAACAAATTCTAAAAGAGAATCCAGCAGTATGTTGTTTACAAGAAACTTATTTGAGACAGAATCCTAAAGTTAAAATGAGATCCTGGAGTCAAATTCATTTTGCTTCCACTGACCTCAAAAAAAAAAAGCAGGTTGGAAACCAAAATCTGAAATAAGCAACAGAAAAAAAATAGACTTGATTAGAAGAGGTAAACAGGGAAACTATGTTACATTGAAAGCTACCAAAGATGATGAACTAATACCAAAAAATAACAGATGCACTGAATAGTATAACATATAAACACAGGAAAAAGTAAACAAATTACAAGAAGAAATATACATTAAAACTATAATCACGAGGGACTTCAATGTACTCTCCCTTTTTAGAACTAGCCAAGTCTAACAAAAATAAAAGAAAGAAGTTAAGGACTAAATAAAATATTTAGAAAAGTTAGATATGATAGAACTCTAGCAATTACTGAATAGGAATGAAAAGGAGTATACATTTTTCTCACCACTGCATAAAACATTTAAAGAAAAAAACTTCATATTAGGACTCAAATACTTCAAAAACAAATGCAGAAAAGCAAAAATATTAAATTCATCCTTCACTGACTACATTGGAATAAAAATTATATTCAATAAAGGGTCATTAAAGATAGGATTGAAAATTAACTGGAGATTATTTAACCCAGTCCTAAAGAATTGATGTGTTAAAGAACAAATCATAGAAACAATTGATAATTTCATTAAAGATAATGATAACAATGGGACAAGATAACAAAATTTGGGTTATGCAGAAGTCCTTAGGGAGAAATTTATATCTCTATACTTTCATTAACAAAAGAGAGAAAGCACATATTAATAAATTAGGAATATAAATTTTAAAATCTAGAAAACCAAGAAATTAAAAATAACAATCATCCCTTTTTGGGTAACAAACTCTTCTCACCTATTTATCTGAAGGCAATCTGTATTCTTTTGATTGGTATTTTACTTTCCATAGTTAGCAGTTCTGGACACCTGGTTTTACTGGCCTACTAGGCTAAGCTAACAAAGTTGAAGACCCTATTTTCTCTATACCCTAGTAAGGCATGAAGGGGAAAGCCCAAAGCCTAGGGATTATGGCAAAAAGGATGTCCCCCTCCCTTGCTCCTTCATTCCTACTCAGTGACTTTTGCACATGATAGCTTGAATCTGAGGAAGATTGGTGAACTATCCTTACCAAACCTCCCTCTTAGAGAAAATCTCCAGCCCTGGGCTAAAGAGAAAGGATTTTCAACCCTGTTACTTCCTCTGCTTCCAGTGTTCCTGTTGGCTATTGGCTAATGGAGAACTGTTTCCCACCACCTCAACACTGAAACACTCTTGGGCAATAGAGAAGGGGAGGGAGAAACTACATTATTTTACTTCACATAAATCATGCACGTCTAAGCAAGGGACTCAGTCTGAGAGGGAAACTACTGATATCATGATTTCTGTTAGCCCCATTTCCTGACCCCTTGCACTTAAACAGCCTCTTTCTAGTCAAACTACTAAGGTGTATGCACCACAGCCTACCAATCCCAAGATGACCCTCCTTATCCTGACTTTGTTGTACATATATTCTTCAAATATGCATATCAAACCTGTACTGCTATGTTTAAAAAAGAAGATATTGAAAGTTACTTAGGAAAGAATGCCCTATTTGAAAAGAACTGCTGGGAAAACTGGAAAGCAGTCTAGCAGAAACTGGACTTAAACTAATATTTTATACCATGTTCCACATTAAATGTATATGGGAACATGACCTGAAAAATAAAGATCATATAATTTTAAAAGTCAGAAAGCATATCATGTACTTTTCACAGTTGTGGAGAGTAAATTATACTTAACTAAACAAGGAGAGGAAGCAATTATAAAAAATAAAACTAGATAATAGTGAATGATTATAGTAGCTAACATTTACATGGTACAGTTTTAGGTCTGCAAAGTACTTCACACAAATTATCTCATATAATCCTCTGTTCTTTGACCCAAAGATTCTACTGACAGACATGTATCCCAAGGAACTCATCAACAAAAAGAAAGTCTACATGCACACTAAATTATTGATAGCAGCATTTTTGTGGTCTCAAAGAGCTAGGGGGAAAGAAAAACAACTTAGGTGCCCATCAATTGGGGAATAGTTAAACAAATTGTGGTACATGAAGGTAATAGAATATTAATGTACTATAAAAAATGAGGAATATATGAACATAAGAAATCCTGAGGAGTATAGAAAGACTTATGTGAACAACGTAAAATAAAGTAAGCAAAGCCAAGAAAACAATATGTACAATAACTAACAATGTAACTCAAAAGAACAACCGTAAAACAAGTAATGAATGCTACAAAATTACAAAGAACAAGCTTGGCTATGAAGAAGTCATATGAAAAGATACCTTTCTTCCCTCCCTCCACTAGTTTTCAGAAGTGGGGAAGCTATGGGCATTGTAAATAATATCAGATTTTCTAATATATTTATTGATCTTTTTATCTTCTTCTTTTTCTTTTTTAAAAATTCTTTGTTATATAAGATGGGTCAGGAAAAATCTAGGAAATACAAAAATTATCAATAAAATCTATTTCAAAAGAAAATAACATATTTAAAATTATTGTATACTTAGAAGGAAATAAATTATATATGGCATACATTTGTGTGTCTGTATATGTAATTTTCTTCTGTTCTGTTTTGCATATGGAAAGGCTTGTCTTGTTTAATGCTTAAGTTTGAAATTTAAAAATTAAATTAACAAATTATACCACAATTATGCATATCTGTTATCCTCCTGTCTTTTTTCACTAGGAAAATGTTTACCTGGCAATCAGTTTCACTCAACTTCTTTCTAATTTATTTTTATACTCCATAAAAATTAGTTAAACATGCTCACTAATATCTTTTTAACAACCTCTATAAGCACCTGGCAATTTTAAGATATGTTTTTTCAATGGGTTATGCCTTTTTTCTAGGATCTATGTATTAAAACACATAAAGATTTACCGTAATATGATAAAATAAAGCACTCTGGAAAAACTTATGATAAACAGTGTTATAGTGTGCTGTGAGATACACACAAGTACAACAAGTTACCCACTAATTTAACTAGACTTTAAAGCCACCCAGTGGAAACCCTGAATAACTGGGTTAAGACAGAGTAGCAACACTGTCTTTAATGGGCACACTAAAGGAATGATGTCCCTGAAATTAGAGGAGAAAAAAATGGTTTTACCCAAGTGAAAAGAAAATCCCTACAGGAGACATTCACAAAATTTCACTAATGATTTTCTTTAGTCATTGTAATAATGATACGTTATACGAAGAACAAAATGCTTCATGTATAGTATCTCATTTGTCTTCACTGCAACTTGAGTTAGGCAGTTTATGTACTCATCCAAATTTTTAGGTGAAAAAAATAAGGCTTAGAAAGACTAAATAAATTGCCTCTAGTTTGGGGCAAAACCAAAATTCACAAACTAGTGTTCTTCTGACTCATACTCCATTGTTCTACAACACCAAAGTGGACTCATAGTGGACTTAATGACTTAAATTTTATGTACTGACATTTGATTCACTAGTGGAAGGCAAGCATAATTTCCAAAAAATGAACTAAGCTGGTCTCTAGAGCTATATAAGTAGTTCAAAATTGGTTTTCCCTAAGTCCTCAAAGGCTTTGATTTAGAATAAATTACTAAAAATGCTAAATTCCCCAAGTACTAAGAAATAACAAATAGAAAAAAGTTCCTTCACAAAAATAATTGCAACATTTCTCACATGAATATTTAACCAAACAGCACCATAGATAATCATATAGATATAGATATAAAAATCTGGTTAAGCCTTATTGCTACTAAATGTAGTTGTTTATTTTTACAGCTATAATTCTAAACTCAAATGCAGGCAAATAACCTGTATAATATATGTGTAAATTACACCCTAACAAGACAGACAAGGCTCATTGACTGAGGGGACGTTCTCCATAACAATCTCAAAAGCCATATGCAATATCTCGCCTGGTGACTCATGTCTCATGTCTCCTGATGGACTCTCACCTTCCCAGCAAGACCTCAGGTCAATAAAATATCACCAAAGGGCAAATATTGGGTTAGTTTGTTTAGTTTTGTCCAGCTACTCTTCCCAAATATACCTAAGTACAATTTCTACTTCTTCATATGATACATTGGAATCAAAGTTTTAACACCTTTGTCCAAGTATGGTAGTACCACTGCTATAAATAAGGATAATGACTGTTAGAAAAATGCTAAAAAAAAAAATCCATTCCATTTTCCACCTGTTTGTTGACCTTCTGGTTTTATCTATAAATATTCTAGGGTTAATCAAGCTTGCCTACATCTCAAACTAAATTTTTGGCAAAGTTGTTCCTCTACTCATCTTAATTTTTCCCAGGTTTTTAAGACAAATACCAATCAATCACATATTTATTAAACACCTATGATGTTCCAAGCATAATGCTAGGGACTAGGGATGTAAAATCAAAACCAAATGATCCCAGTTTACATTATCGTGAAGGAAACAATACATACACACATAAGCGTGTATATCCGATATATAAAACAAGGTAGAAACAGTGAAAGGGCCCATGATTTTATCACTACAGAGAATTCCTGAATGAGGAAACAACCTCTACCAAAGCAGGTTGGCACCTTCTCTGCAACTTTAGGGTCTTATAATACGTCAAACTCAAATAGAAACAGGAAGCACAAAAGGATCGTGGGCTTCATATTGACTTAGAAAAACACATATTAATGTTATCTACGTTCTACCATATTTTAATTTATTTTTAAAAATATTTCCCATTCATATTTTAATCTAGTTCAGATATCACAAGGAGGCCTGCATGTTTGGCACATCTGGATACTCTGATCTAGCCTATCCTTGAATATCCTAGAATATCTAGAAAATCCTCTGTAGGATACTCTAGAATTAAAAGCGTTTGTTCTGTAAAATTTGGATTCAGTCAAGAGGATCTAGAAGGATCTAGAAGGCCATGTGTGGCCTCAAGGCTGCAGGTTCCCCACCCCTGCTCGAGATCCTCTATGATGTTCCACAGATGACTTCATGTTGCCTTTGGCCACCACATCTCTCTACTTGACAAAGATACCAAATGTTTGGTGAGTTGATTTCTGGGTTCTATTTTGTTGACTGCTTTTCACTGGTAACCTTAAGTAAGAAATGAAAATAATTCATTTCAGTCAACCAACATTTATTAAGCATCTACTATATGCCAGGCCACCGTGCTAAGCACTAAGGATACAGAGAGGTTTAAAAAAACAGTCCCTGTTCTCAAGGAGTTCACCCTTTATTGGGAAAAATAACCTGCAAATAACTATGTATAAACAAGCTATACTCAGGATAAACTGAGAGTAATCTCAGAAGCAAGTCATTAAAATTAAAGAGGACTGAAAAATGATTTTTGCAAAAGATAGATTTAGCACAGAGCGTATGGTTGGGAATAAGGTATAAGAAGACGGGAAATGTAGGAAGGAGATAAGTAATGAAGTCAACATCTTTACTTTTCTTCACTTCTAATATTTTCTCCATAAATATGTTTGATAGATTAAATACTGTAGATGCATGTAGTCTCCCCTTTCTCCTTTCTTCTCATGTGCTATTAATTTCTACTTTTGATAGAACTAGTTGAAAGCCTGAATGACCCAGACAAATGACTCTGATATGATTACCATATCAGTAACCAGTCACTTACTAAGATAAAGTTTCATTTTTTCCTAGCCTGCTCTCAAATAAATTATTCTTGATATACACACAAGATCATCTATTTAAACATGAGACTTCTGAGTATACTACAAAATCTTGGCCTTATCCATTCTTAATCTTGAACTACATTTTTCAACATTTTCATTTATCCACAGGAATGCTCACCTACAAGTATCCTCATCATCATCTGTAAGTGTCCACTTCAATAATCAAAACATAGGAATATCTTCACCAAAACATTACCTCATATTGCTCCATTTCTCCCTATGTTTTTCATATCCTGAGCCTATTTTTATCCTCACTGGAATATCTAGTACCTCATTCACTCCTGTGGGAGTAGACTCCCAAGCTATTACCCTTCCTCTGATCTTACTGTCCTCCTTTCCCCATATTTACCCTATAGTTAACCAGTACAACTCTCCAATGTCTTCTGTCAATGTCTCAAATCCCTTGTACTCCAGAATGTTGATATTTATGCTTTGCCAAACTCCAACCCTGGATTACTTTCATCACTCACCTTCTCCATTCCTACTCAAATATTGCTGGATGGAAATGAAGAAAATCAGCCAACTGGGTTTATTGGGTCCACTACAAATTTATGACATCTCATCTCTACTGAGCCCTCACCAGCACTGTCAATTCTTTTACCTACTGTAAAATGATTCTCTATGTCACTCTCCACAGAGGCTATCCATGCCCCTTCTCTTCCTTCTCAAGCTTCTCAGAATATCCCTTTCCCAACCATCTTAGCTGAGGACTTCAATTTAACTTGATCAGGAAAATAGAGACAATTCTTCATGGGCTCCCTCTTCTCCCCTTCTCCACATATTGAATTCCCTAACATCCTTCATTTCTTCTTCTTCACTTCAGTCTCTAAAGAGGTAATCCTTCTCATCAAAGTCATTCTCTTCACTATATATATATACCCTTGTTCCCATGCCTTCCTGTCTACTCCTGCAAATTATCCCCACAATCACCATGCTCCCTCTCTCTAATCTTAAATCTCTCCCCATCTACCGACAAGCCAAACTCTCCCACTCTGAAAAAAACAACCATCACTAGATCTTACAATCCTCTGAAGTTATCATCCTACAGTTTTCCTCCCTCCCTTTCACAGGCAAGCACTTAGAAAAAGCTACCCACACTTGCTACCTCCTCTGCCCTCCCGCCCTTCCTACCCTTTTGCAATCTGGCTTCTGACTTCATCACTCAATTGAAACATCTCAGTCCTTATCCTTATCAACCTCTCTATAGTGTCTGAAACTACTGACAACCCCTTCTTCATAAATACTTACAGTCCTTGGGTTTTCATGACACCATTCTCTCTTTGTTCTCCTCTTAATTACCTGACTACTCCTCAACTTTCTTCCGATTCATATTCCTTAGCATGTTCTTTAATTGTGTATGCATCTTAAGACTGTCCTGGGCCTTCTTCTATATCCATAATCCACTATCATCTCTGTGCAGATGATTCCCAAACCTAAATACATATAGCCCTTGTCTTTCTTCTAAGTTCCAATCAGATTTTTCACACCATCTATTAGATATTTAGACCTGGATTCCCATAGACACTTCAAAATCAATATGTCCAAATCTGAACTCAATATTTATTTCCCAAAATCCAATCCTCTTTATAACTTGCCTATTTCTGTTGAGGGCTCATAAAGGTGACTTCTAGTCAGTGAAGTTCATAACTCTAGAATTAGTCTCAATTCTTCATTCTCCCTCACTTCAAATATACAATCAGTGGCTAAATCTTGTCAATTATGCCAGCAAAATATCTCTCACAATCGTCTCCATATCCTAATACTACTCATGTCCTCTATGACTAGAATGTACTTCCTCATTAACTCTGCCTTCATTATACTTTGATAGCCTCAAAACCCTGCTCAAATCTAACTTTTAGTCACTCAACTTTCCAGTCTTACTATACATTACTCTTCCTTTTGCCCACTACAATTCAGCCAAATTGTCCTTATTGCTGTTGCTCACATATGGCACTAAATCTCACACCCCTTTATCTTTGCACTGGTTATCCCCTAGTGTGGTATCATCCAAATTAAAAATCACACCTGATACTCCCACCTAAACCTTGCCTTTTAAATTATTTGCTTCCTTCACAACTTTTCTTAAGTGACATCTTCATGAAGCCTTTCCTGAAACCCCCCCAGCTCCTAATGCCTTCCTTTACATAAATGTACTTTATGTTTATTTCATATATGTTAATTTAATATTCTTTTATTACTTATTTGCTTATGTACTACATGTACATGCGTGTATACACACATGAGTGTATGTGTACATGTATATGTGTGCATGTGTACACACACACATACACACACACTACTTATTTAGGTACATTTCTCTCCAGATAGAATGTAAGATCCCTGAGAGGAGAAACTGCTTCATTTTTGTCTTTGACTCTCTCACATCTACCACAGTACCTGAAAAATAGTAGGAACTGAATAAATGCTTACTGATTTTGACTAGAGAGGTTGTAAATTAAAGAGGATAGAGTGCAAATTGAGATCTGGAGGTTAACTCAGAGGTTTTTTGTTCTGTTTTGTTTTTTAGTCCAACCATCTCATTTTATAGATGAGGAAACTGAGTTAATGACTCATCCAAGTTCAAACAAGGAGTAAGTGACAGCTAAGAGTCAGAACCAGAGGGGGCAGCTAGTTGGCACAGTGAATAGAGCACCAGCCTTGGAGTCAGGAGGACCTGAGTTCAAATCTAGCCTCAGACACATAACACTTACTAGCTATGTGACCCTGGGCAAGTCACTTAACCCTGATTGCCTCACCCTGCCCCCCCCAAAAAAGAGTCAGAACCAGAACCATGTGTTCTGACTTTGGACAAAACATTCTTTCCACTGTACCACATTGCCCTGACCATATTTTTTTGCCATCTTACTCTTTACCCAGATTTCCATGACTTCACTGAGTATCAAAGGATATGTGGATTTGGTTTAGAGTATTCTTTCAAGTCCTTCAAAAATGTTTTCTTCTTCCTCATATTCTTCAACCAATGTTGCAACATAAGATATAATTATCTTCATGGTAACTTTTTCACTTATGATATTCATAAGCATTACAAAAATAGATGACTAAATAACTCATGAAATGTTGCTTATTATTCTTTAGGCAGACAAAGAAACCAACCCTATTAACTTTTATTTTTCTCCCTGAAGATGGCCTATGAGACATTTTTTTCCATTTAATCATGATATACTTATGCCTTCTGGTTTCACTTATGGCAAGTCTATCATTATTGATCATTCTCTAGTAGTATATCAACTTATTGGTGATTGAATAAAGTTCTCATATTTAGTGCACCAACAGTTAAATAAATGCATAATGAGACTGGAATTTGCATGATTCTTTCCATCCTCAACATCTTTTTTTTCTGCGCCTGAGGAAAATCTAAATGCATAGCCCAAATATACACAAATCAGAACCACCACTCACTTGGTGCCAATTCCTTAAACATCTGCATGGTACCTAATACTTAATCAGTCTTACAAATCAGGCTTTGCAACTTCAAAACTTTTAATTGTTGTAATTATTAAAGCAATTCAAAAGAAATACTAATTAGCTCATGACTATTCAAAATAATAAATTTACTTTGAAGATTCCAATAGCTTTGATTATTAACTGGCAATTTCACAAAGAAAAATCACATTCATTCTTTAAATACTCAAATCTCAATTCTTCAAATGCATCCTTCAAACCCCTATCCAACTGAAACTGTCCTCTCAAAGTTCACTGATGATCTCCTAATTGTGAAATCCATGATGTCTTTCAGTCTTGACTTGTCTAAAAAAAAATCAACCTCATTGAACATATCCTTCTGGGTCTCCCTTTTCTTTTGGCTTTCTCAAAATACCCCACTATTGTTAGTTTTCCCCAGCTTTCTAAACAATCCTTTCTGTGAAGAGGAGCTAAATAGTCTCTGTGTACACTGATGCTATGGGAGCAAATGGAATCACCAAAACATAGAGATTTCAGAAAGAATAATTCTTGCCTTCACTTTTTCCTCCTTATAATCCAAGAGTTTTTAACCTTTGTGTCATGGAACCATTTAGC
This sequence comes from Vombatus ursinus, assembly GCF_900497805.2. Taxonomy (NCBI): domain Eukaryota; kingdom Metazoa; phylum Chordata; class Mammalia; order Diprotodontia; family Vombatidae; genus Vombatus; species Vombatus ursinus. Next base: position 5,728,508 of record NW_020948983.1, read on the forward strand.
AGTCTGGTAAATCCCATGAAACCTTTTTCAGAAGAAAATTTTAAATGCGTAAAATAAAATGCATAGCATGACCAAAATACAGTTATCAAATACAGTTTTTTTTAATTCATGGACTCCAGTTTAATAACTCCTGCTCTACAATTTGGAACTATGTCCAAAGGTCTACAAAACTGTGCATACCCTTCAATCCAGGAATACCACTGCTAGGTCTGTATCCCAAAGAGATTAAAAAGAGGGGAGACCTATTTGTACAAAAATATTTATAGCAGCAATTTTTGTGTTGGCTAAGGATGGGAAATCGAGTGATGCCCATCAATTGGTGCGTAGTTGCACAATTTGTGCTATGTGATTGTGATGGAATACTATTGTGCTGAAAGAAATGACAAGCAGGATGATTCAGAAAAAAACTGGAAAGACTTACATGAACTGATACAAAGTGAAGTGAGCAGAATCAGGAGAACAGTATACACAGTACACAGGAATATTGTATGATGAAGAACTATGAATGACTTAGCTATTCTCTGCAATATAATGATCCAAGACAATCCCAAAGACTTATGATGAAGCATACTATCTGCCTCCAGAGAAAGAACTGATATTGTCTCAATAGACTACTATTAGCATACTGTTTTTCACTTCCTTTCATTCTTTCTTATGTTTGAGTCTTCTTGCACAAAATAACTAATATGGAAATGTTTTACATGAATGTACATGTATAACCTATATCAGATTGCTTGCCATCTCAAGGAGGGGAAAGGGGAACCAGAGATAGAATTTGGAACTCAAAACCTTTTTAAAGTGTTTAAAAATTGTTTTAACATGTAATTGTAGAAAAAATATTATTTTAAAAAATAACTCCTGCTCTAATCCATTCTGTACACCACTCCAAAAGTAATTTCTTTTCTACATATATAAAAATATTAGTAATAACAAAAGCTATAATCTGAGCCAGCTGACTTGGGCTCTATCCCTGGACACCCATCATTTAGAAGAGCACACTTCCTCCACCTGCAATATTTCTCCAACATGTCACAGTCTTTCACTAGTCCCATGCAAAAGCACTATGCTCTCTCAACTATTTCCAGCCTCCCATTCCCTGATGATCCTGACACATGGCACCTGACACAGTTCCTCAGTCCCAGTGAGCATAAAGGACAACTTCCCACTTTTGAGTTTCCTCAGTGCTAGTAAAATCCAGCATATTCCTACCTTACTTCTTCTTTTCCCATCAACCTAGAGGCATCCCCAACAGTAACACATGAGTTTGCTGAGAAAATGCATGTCAACTTTGAGATCCCTTAATTGCTAATTTCTGCTTCCTTTGTAACTACTCTATAATATCTAGCTTTGTGGATATCTATATATCTATAGATAAAGATGTAGATCTGTATCTATATATGTGTAGTTTTCTCCACATTCCTCCCTTTTTTAGTTTGAAATCATTTTATTGGATTTATAAAATTCAAATTTACCACCATTTATTAGGTATTCTTCATCCCTGGCCAGAAGTCTGCCATTTCTACATTTTAAGCCATGGCCCTGAAATTAGAGTTACTTTCTCAGACACATTCTTCTTAATCAGGTATTCTCTTTCCACATCTGTTTTTCTTTTCTAAACCCCTTGCATTTAATTGGACAGCAGTGGTGAAAACACCATCTATTCCTCCATGGTTTTCATTTTCTTGACCAATATTTTTAATCTTTCCTAGCATTTTTTAGGTGATTTCCTCCTATAGCATTCCAGTATCTCTTAAGAAGTTGTAGAGAAGGTGGATAATGGGTGTGATCAAGGCTTAAGAAAGGGAATCAGGCAAGGGATGCAAGGATGGAGAATAGTATCCTATTAAACTGGTTACCTAAATGATCAAGACTGTGAAGGTAGAAAAGTAAGGCCAGAATGAGGTGACAGGATGGAAGACTTGGGAAGAATTAAGGAACCAGAGGCCAAGATGAGAAAAAAGAAAAGATAAGACTGAGAGTGATTCTGATCAGAGAGGAACATGATGTCTAATTTGTGATCGCTCCTGTGGAGAACTGAAGTAAAGCATAAATAGGGATCGTAAGAGTTAATTAAATTGGTGAATAGGAAGCCAAGATATTAAAAGAGGCATTAGCATGAATGAGGGAGTCACCAGAGATAATGGCAAAGCTTAGGGTAATTACAGAGAAAAACTGTGAATTAGGTGCTAGAGTCACTGAGGAAAGAGATCAATATTTTAATGATAAAAGACTAATTTTTTATAATACCAGAACAAATAAAGTTTCTTTGCTCATTCTGTTTATTCCTTCTTAATGCAGGATTGATCCAGCATAATCACAGCCCTCTTACACTTGTCCTATAAAATATGCTATTCTTTGTTTTCTGTATTTTATTTACTCCAAATTTATGATATTTTTCTGATACTCAAGTGTCCTATACTGTGCATTTCCAGCATAATTTGAACTCCAAGTGAGGTCTTATGAGTAAGATAGATGAATTAATGCTCCCCAATTCTGGTAACATGTTTGGCTAAAAGAAAAGCTATTCAAGACAAAAACCATGTAATACTTTAGCTGTAACTAAAAGCACGAATCCATTTTATATACTTTTATATAAATGCATAAAAAGTCAATAGCATCTCAATGGTAGCTCTGATGCTTTTCTAAAATAAAAAGTGTAGCACTTCAACTTGAACTATAGATTCCCACTCAAAGAAACAAGCACTATAAGTTATTTTCATTCTTCAAAGTCAATCATATAGTTTCAATTTACTTTGCATCACCGAATCAGGGCACTCTGGCTTCATACTCTCACTTTGGTTTGAGTTATTTAAAAATCTCAGTTCTAAGTTAAAAATATAACAGCATTCTTTTTCTTAAAAGTCATTTGTTTTGGTTTCTTTAGCATGACATATTATAGCTAAAATACAGCTCAAAAGCTCCCCCTTTAGAGAATCTGTTGAACCTAATCAAAATATTTGCTTAAATTTTTCAGAATTTGAAATACTTGGAAATTTCAAAGGATCAATAACATCATTTATGTGGGCATCTCCAATATTGTTGCAGATCATAGCTCATCCTTCCTCACTGCATGTGACTCTTGTACTTGCCTTCCCACAAATCCTCTATGAGGTGCCACCTCAATATGTTGGGAGCCTTCCTGTAAGTCTCACAACATTTCATAGAATACCAGTACAGAACTCAGACTGGTCATCTGTCAATACCTTGCACTAAATAAATTACCTATCCACCTTGTTTTCCAGATAAATTATAATATATTTTATGCCACTTCTTGCATATGAATATTGTAATCTTGCAAACTGTTTACTACATTGTCTTTCAGATGGAATGCAATTTTTATTCCTCAGAAATTGAATAACCCATTATTTGCAGCCATATAGCACAGGATACTGGTGTTACAAATATCACTTTTTGTTTTGGGGGAAGCTGGGATCATTAAAAAAAACAACCTGTTTCCTAGATGTATTTCAGCCAGGTTCTCTATCCAATTTATTCCTGGACCAAGCTCTTGTTGCCTTGTAATGTCTGTACAATTTATGTGTACTGAAAGGGCATGTAAATGATCTGTCAACTCAACTGTACATCCTGGTCTGGTCAATGGACATCTTTCATCTACTCTTTTCAAAAATAAATGTTTTATTGATGCTTTTTACTACTGTAATTTCCCAATGAATGAAAATACCACAGAGATGTCACAGAATTCCCCTTGTAACAAAGAGGTTTAAGAAAACCAACACATTTTCCATGTCTGAAAATGTATGCCTTATTCTATACCTATAGTTCTTCCCACTATACTGAGAGAAGATATATCAGTTACCATTTCCCTGGAATAAAGATTGGTTCACCAACCAATTGCATTGATCAGAGTTCTGAATTCTTTGAATGTTGTTTCCTCTAAGTTATTTTGGACATTGTGTAAAGTGTTCTCTCATATAATTTGCTCTGTAGCAGCTACTAGAAATGTTCCCAAGTTTCTCTGAATTCTTCATATTCATTTTTTCTTGGAAAACAAAAAATCCATTTCTTTAATACATTTTCTTTAGAAATTCCTGAATTAATGAACAGCAACTTTTGTTTCCAGTTGTTTACTACCTCAAAAAGTGCAATTTTTGAATTTTTTTTATATATGGGGTCTTTTTCTTGGTCTCCGATATTTTTGGAATATATTGTTGGAATACTGTCTAAAGATTTTGGGTTCATGACTTTTTCTAATATAGCTCTGAATCATCTTCTAGAAGGGACAGATCACATAATGATAGTTAGAATTTACATAGTGCTGTTAAGTTTACAAGGTTTATAAATATTATTTCATTTGTTCCTCACAACATCTCTGGGAGGTAGGTGTGATTATTATCCCCATGTTATATATGAGGAAACTGAGGCAGACAGAAGCTGGATGACTTGCCCAGGGTTATACACCTAGCAAGTGTATAAAACCAGACTTTAATTCTCCACTAACAGTACGTTAATGTGCTTGTCTTCCCGTAGCCCAGTCAACATTTGTCATTTTTGTCTTTTGTCATCCTTGTCAATTTGATTGGTTTGAGACGAATTCTTAGGGATGTTTTAGGTTGACTTCTAATAAAGATGGCTACCTGGATAAAGGAAAACCTTCCATTTTTCACATACTTATTCCAGCAAATACTTGAAATTTGCAGCAGACTAAATAACAACCAAGAAATTTAATGAGAACCTATAATAAATTATTTCCTCTCCCCAGAATTGTACAAAAATTAAGAACCTCATAGGCAATAAGAAAGAGGGTGACCAGCAAGTCAGCACAATCACAGATGCACCAACAGTCTTTCTGCTTCTCAGCACAGAGCTCCAGGGTGCTCAGAAAGCCCCAAAGTGGAAGTGTTGGAAACCCCATGGAGCACCAATGACCAGTTCAGCATAACAGAATTCAGACTAAGACAGCCCAGTGACTTTTAGGTACCTGGCAATTTGTTTAGAGATAACAAAGGGGGCTCTGAAGATCTAATGCCCTGAACTTCAGAAATCCAAAGGGGAAATTTTTCTGACATGGAACTAACTCTGTGAGGTGGATATCAGCACAGGGACCCATGTGAACCATGATGAGCCAAAATAAGACCAACTACTTTGTTCAAAAATGCAAGAGGGGTTAGAACCTGGTCCTGGCACAAAGACCCAATTCAGCAACAAAGGTTAGAAATATGAGCAAATCAAAGAAGGTCTCTTACCAGAATTTTAAAATAATGTCATTCTGGAGATCTACAAAAAGAGAGAAGATAACTGTAACAACTACAAACAAAGGAAAAAATATTTTTTGTTGTATTTTTTCACAAGAACTACATGAATATCTAGAAGAGGTGAACCAAGAGATTAAAAATTAAATAAAAGCTCTTGAGAAAAAATTGGAATGAGAATAAGGAGATTAGAAAAGAAAATATTAAATCTTGACCAAACAACAGAGCTACTGAAAACTAAAATAGAGCAAAAAAACAATGGCTCCATGACATAGCCAGAAATATTACAACAAAAACAGGAAGAGAGGAAGAGGAGAAGGAGAAGAAGGAGGAGGAGGAGGATGAAGGACAACATCAACAACAAAAACAACTAAGGTAGCTGGTATTTTTTTCTGAAACTCTCCTGGAAAATACATATAAGATAGGTCATCTGAGAATCACTGGACTCCCTAAAAACCATAACAAAAACATATAGACACAATTTTAAAAGAAGTAATAAATGACAACTCCCCAGAAGTTAGAAAGAATCCATCAATTACCAGTAGAAAGAAACCTCAAAGAAAAAGTTCCAGGATTATCATGAGCAAAATCCATAGCCTCACTGTTAAGGAAAAAAATGTTTCAATTATCCAGAAGGAAGTAGTTTAAGACCAAAGAACCATGGTCAGGATCAAACAAGACCTGGCAGTTTCTATTATAAATTAGAGGAGATCTTGAAACAAAATATTTCAAAAAGCAAAAGATATAGGCTTACAACCAAGAATAACTTACCCTGCAAAGCCAAGTTTATCCTATAGTGAAAAAATAGACCTTTAATGGAAAGAGGACTTCTAAGTATTCCCAATGAAAAGACTAGTAGGAACTGTGAAATGCAAACAGAAAAATCAAGAGAAACTAAGAAAGGTAGATTTATTTGAGCAAATTGAAGGGGTTATTTGATGACGTAGTACAAATATTCTAATAGGGAGAGAGGAAACAAATGCTCCCCTAGAATCTTAATATCTTCAAAGGAGATACAGGGAATCAAATAAGAAAAAAAAAACAAAGGACCTAGGGACGGACTGTTCTATTCTAAAGCTTTTTAGAAGGGAAAGGGAAGGAAAGGTAAAATGAATATACTACTATTGAAAAAGAGGAAGAAGTGGTTTGAATTTGCTATTTCTTGTATTTGAGGTACTTGAAAAGAAAAGTATATAACATTGAGAAAGGGATCAGGGTAATGAGAACCAGATGATCCTCACTCTTACCTGAAATAGACAAAGAAGGGTTGAAAACACAGAGTTGGGTATAGAGATACATCAAACTCAACAGGAAATAAGCAGCAATAGGAAGGGGAGGACTAAGAGGGAAGATGATATTAGCGAGGGAACAGCTACCAATAAAATAAGCTTCCTAATCCTGTGGAGGAGATTAAAGGGGAGAAAGAAAAAAAGAAAGACCTAGAATATAAGGGGATGTCCATCAATTGGAGAATTACTATTTTTTTAGCATTTGAATGAAAGAGAATATAATTGTACTGTAAAAAGTAACAAAATAAATTTCAAAGAATCCTGCATTGCATTAACTGATATACAGTGATATGAGCAGAAGCAAGAGAATAATTTATAAAAAGAACAACAACAACACTGTAGAGAAAAAACAACTTTGAAACACTTAGGAACTTTGAATAATGCAATGACCAACCATTTCAGGAATTTGGCCAGGGTGAATTGTAGAAAACGGATAACAAGAAGATAATTTTGTGAAGCATGACTGAAGCTGACTAGATAAAGTGGGATCATCAAACAATGTGAATTTTCGCTCATGCATGAGAACAATGCAGGCTCCAGGGTGGGAGTTCCAAAGCCAAGTAGCTTAAGTCTTCCAAGGTAAGGTCTTTAGACATCTAGTGGTCAGGAGGGTGCAACAGCACTGCATATGGCAAAAAGAATGATAGGTAGAATATGAAGCATGATTGAGACTGGCTAGATATAGTGAGCAAACTGGCCATGTGAGTTCATATACACACTTATGAGCCAAAGACGGGAAGAATGACCCTAGGTACAACAAAATATTCATAGCAGCACTTTCGTGGAAGCAAGAACTACAAACAAAGTAGACACTTTTTTGACTAGAAATGACTAAAATTGTGACACATAAATATGCAGAAATATCTCTGAGTGATAGGAAAAATAAAGATGAAGAATTCAGAGAAACATGGGAGACTTTTATGAACTGATGAATAGTGAGCTGAACAGGACCAGGAAAAAATATGTGTGTAAAGTACATGAATATAAGTGGAAAGAATAATAAAACAAACAATATCATGTTATTATAAAGACCAAATAGTACTGAAAACAAGAATATGTTTTCTACTCCCTTTGCAAGAGGCTATGGGTATGAAATTCACTCTATACATTTCCATTAGGCTAGAACCAACTAAAATATTGTACATAATAATAACTTCAAATACTGTAAATTCAAATAATGTGACCATTTCAAAGGATTCATTGTTCACATTAATTAAGACCTGTGTGTATTGCATTTACCCTCAGACTTGGTTCATGTATTAATACTCCAGAACATTTCCTCTTTCTTCTTTGTTAGTAGGCATAGTTAGCTAGAAAGTAGAGGGGGAAGCATATACTCAGAAAGGGAGATCTGCAAATAAAACAATAAAAATTTGAAAAAGAAAAATCTATCTCTTAATGTTATTTACCATTTCCATGGGGGGCTTAGTATTTTTTTAATTGCTTAAGTTCTTCTTTGATTTTCATAAATGTTAGTTTGTTGATTTTCCATGGTTTTTGATTGCTTGCTGAATTAACTGATTTCTCCATTCTCTCATTTGCTAATATATGTATATAAAATATAGAGGAAATAAATACAAGGTAATTATGGGAGGAAGAGATGATCTGGAAAGTTTCACATGAAAGGTGAAACTGGAGCTAGGCTGTGAATGAAACAAGGAATTCTAAGAGGAGAAAGTGCATTCCACAGGCTAAGGAAAAGCAAATGCAAAAGCAGTAAGACAAGAGAGGGAGAGAGTATTATATGTGAGGAACAGTGAACAAACTAATTTGGCCAAACCAAGGAATGCAGAAAAGGCAGTAATAATATGATTGGAAAGGTTAGTTGCACCCAGGTTGAGAGGAGCTTTAAATATCAAAGAGAGGCATCAGTATTTTATTCAAAAGGTAATGGAAGCAATGTGAGTTTAAGGAGCAAAGGAGTAATATGCTCAGAACTGGACTTAAAGAAAATTACTTTTATAGCTACAAGAAGGATGAAGTGGTAAAGGAGGAGAATTGAGGCAGGGAAACCAAATAAGTATTTTAATATTTCAGGAGAGAGACAATAAGTGCATGAACCAGGATGGTGACTCTGTGAGTACAGAAAGAGACATATACAAGAGATGTTATAATGGTATAATTAAAAAGATAGAAACTGATCGAATATGGGAGGCAAGAGAGAAGGAAGAGTCAAGAATAAATCCTGAGCAATTAAGGATGTTATTGCCCTTCACAAAAGTAGAAAGTTTCAAATAAGGGTGGTTCTGAAGGAAGTAACAAATTCTGTTGTTTTTTTTTACATATCAAGTTTAAGAAGTCCACAGAATATCTTATTTGAAATTTTCAATGAGGTATTCCCCAAAAGATAAACTGCCAAAGGAAATGAATAGGTAGGTCTCAAAAGAAGTTAGTCAAGCTATCAATGACCACATGAAAAAATACTCCAAATAATTGTTTTCTTTCTTTTTTTGTTGGAAGCAATTACAGTTGGTTAAATGACCAGGGTCACACAGCTAGTGTCAAGTGTCTGAGGCTGGATTTGAATTCAGGTTCTTCTGACTCCAGGGCCAGTGCTCTATCCACTGTACCACCTAGCTGTCCCTCCAAAGAGTTAAATAGAAGAGAAATGCAAATTATAACAAACTCTGAGGTCCTACTTCATTCCCATCACATTGACAAAAATGACCAAAAAAAAATAGAAGATGACAATTGTGGACTATGGGAGGACAAGCACTCTAATGCACTACCAATTGAACTGTGAATTGATCTAATCATGGTGGAAAGTGCTAAATTGTGTATACTTTTGGACCCACCAATAGCACTAATAGGTATAAACCCCAATAAGATCCAAAAAAGAAGGGGTAGAGAAAACCGTATGTGCAAAAATATTTATAGCAGTAGTTCTGGTTGTTGCAAAAAATCTACGAACAAAATGGGTGTCTATCAGTTGGGGAATGGCTTAAAAACCTAGGGCATATAAATGTAATAGAATATTACTGAACCCTAATAGATGAAAAAAGGGACAGATCCAAAGAAACCTGAGAAGCCTTATATGAACTAATGCAGACTGAAGTGAACAGAAGCAGTAGAACAATTTATCACATAAACACACCAATTTATAAAATAAGTAAAGGGAAACTGTCAAAGACTTATGAACTATGATCAATGTAACAACAAATCATGACATCAGAAAACACAATTAAGTTAAATTCTTAGCAGAGTTGATGGATTAGGGATTCAGGATGAGACATACATTTTCAGACACAAATAGTGTGCAGAGTTGTTGGTTTTATTATATTCATTTTTATATTGATTTGATTATATTTATTTTTATATTCATTTGATTATATTCATCTGTAGACTTTTTTTGAGGAAGGGAGACTTATGAAAGAATTTTCAAGGACGGCAATGATACCAGAAAAAAAAAAAGAAAAAATATCAATGAAACATCTTTCAAAACAAAGGAAAGTTCAGAGACCACAGATGAAGCAGAATAGGGGCACTATTGTGTTTTTTAAAATGTTGCAATGTCATAGACATCAACAATGTCATATACAATCTTTTTTGCTCTTCTTTGTAGAAAGAAATATTCATGTTTGTCAATAGTTGTCAAGTTCATAATGATGTAAAGAAACTTGTAAATAAATGTTCCACAAGCAGTTGAGCAGCTGATGATAAAGAATTAAAGCTCATAAAATCACTAGGGCTAGATATGTAGATCTGGGAGTTATCTGTATAGAGATAATAATTAGGTGACTAGGTGATGCAGTTAGATAGAACACTAGGCCTGGAGTCAAGAATACCTGAGTTCAAGTTTGACTTCGGACGCTTACTAGCTGTATAACCCTGGTCATCTCACTTATCCTTTGCTTGCCTCAGTTTCCACCACTATAAAATAGGGATAATAAAGCTCCTACCTCACAGGGTTGTTGTAAGGATCAAATGAGATAATATTTGTAAGGCACTTAGCACAGTACCCGGCATAATTGGCACCTCATAAATGTTTATTCTAGTCTCTTCTCCTAAGAATTAATTTCACGAGAGTCTTTGTGGTCACCAAGAGAAAATAGAGAGGTAGAAGGTTCAGGTCAGGGCCTTGGGTTTTGGCAATAAAAATAAAATACATAATTCATAAGTCCATAGGTTCCATAGAGCTGGAGAACACTTAAAGGCCATCTAGTTCCACTCCCTCATTTTAGAGTTGAGGAAACTGAGGCTCAAGGAGGTTAAATGACTTGTCCAAGATCATACAAAACAATAAGCATCAGAAGCAGGATTTTAATCCTGTTCTCTGATCTGAAAGCCATTACAACTTCAGTACAATCTTTTAAAACTTGTTTCAATATAATATAATACAATATAATACAATACAATACAATACAATATAACCACTATCTACTCTTATGTAAAATTAGTGAAAGACAAATTGTCTGTGATCTCTCTAAGAATCACAGAATCTCAAAATTGGAAGGCACTTCAGAGATCACCTATTGTCACTAATTCTTGATAAGCAACCTCCTCTATATCTTAAACAGTCATCCAGACTCTATGTGATGAGGTAACCTCCAGTGATTTAAAAAAAAAAAACCAACTCAATATGACCTATTGTATCTCTATTACTAGACAACTCTAGGTATTTAATGTCCTCTTATCTCAAATCATAATCTATCTTTCTAAAATTTCTACCCATTACTTCCAATTCTTCCCACTGAGACAAAATAAAATAAATCTAATTCCTTATCGATATAATACTCTATCAGGTATCTAAAGGGATCTATCATGTTCCCAATAAGTCTTCTCTAACTCAACTAAATATCATTAGTGTCTTCAACCAATTCTTATGTGAATTAGATTCAAGTCCCCTTGCTGTCCCTCCTACAGAAGCTCTCCAATTTTTGTCCCTCACAAAATGTGACACTCAGAGCTGAACAAAATACTACGTGTATGGTCTAACCCTATAAGACTGGGACAATCTTGTTTCTTATTCTGGACATTATGCTTTTATTAATGCATTTTAAAATGACGTTACATTTCTTGGCTATCATGTCACACTGTTGTAGTCTACTAAAATCCTACGACCTTATCTACATCAACTGCTATCTAACTCAGTATTCCCAGTCCTCCAAGTGAAATGATAAGGCCCTAGCTATGGATACAATACATCAGAAAGAGCTTTGGTATAATTTGTGTGACCAGAAAATTGCAGATCTGATTGACAGTATTTTAAAAGAAAATGAAGAATGGTTATAAAATGCTCAGGTAAAACTTCAAAAACTGAATACCATGGAGAATATCAGGCTTGACTTATAAAAAATGATAGAAAAATCCATTAGTTTACAGAGGGAGAAAGTTGGAAATAACAATTAAAATCATGTCACCTCAAAGAAATGTAAACTCCTTGAGGGCAGAGATTATATTTCATTTTGTCTTTGCATCTCCAGGGCTTGCAGATCTTGTGAATAGTTCTTTGCTCATATTAGGAACTTAATAAATACTTGTTAGATTGGAATTGGACTGGACTGGATTGAATTACTAGTATTCTGAGTAATTTGAGGAACCACATTTTCTAATTTTCTTGTTATTCTTCTCACAGTTCCTAAGATAGTACTCTACATGAAGCAGATACTCAAAAAAAGTGTTGTTCATTAACTGGAACACTGGTGTTGTTTGTTTAGTTCATTGAAGTTATGTTCCAATGATTTGATTCTAAAAATTTTGGAAGGAGAAAAAACACAAGATGGGGTGAAAATTTCCTATTTATATCCCTAGATTAATATTATTTTCTCTAAATATCTATGATTTAAAGAAACTTATTATTTCTAAAACCTGAGTCAGAACTCTTTTACTTCTCAATTTTTAGCCACCATTATGGGAAATTACACTTCAAGGTTTTGGTAATGACTTACACTATACAGGAATAAGAGCAACACATGTCCCTGAACACATGTCCCAGGAATAAGTTGCAACACATGTTGCAACTAATGTTGCAACATTAATGGATATTTAACTTTTGTTTGAGCTGATCGATTTAGTTCCAAATGCTTAATGAATCTACATTTGGGATTAAGTTCACTTCAATTGTGTCCAGAGTTCAGGAATAAAGGGAAAGTACTTAACTATGAAAAAAATATTTGCCATACTGTAGGAAATAAAAAAAATAATATTGATAATTCATTCCACAATGGAATTTTTCTTCATGAAAACTAAAGCATGTAAATTAAAATACCCTGAACCATTCAGAAGGGATGAGAAATGGATGTCACAAACTTCTCACTTAACAGTTTTTCCCCCAAAAAATTTTAATTTTGGAAAAGAAACTATTGTCTTTTTCTGAGAGATTGGTTTTCTGAAATATGGGCATATGCCTGAAGGTAAAGGTATATGAATTTATATTATCTGTAAGATATTTAACTTGCAGAAATGACAGCTCTATATCATGGGCAGAATGATTTAAAGGGACTGGCAAGCCCCCAAGAATATTGAAATATTTATTATCATTTGAACTACATAAATTTCACAAAAACTGCATATACATGCATACAATTATACATACACACACATTAATTAAAAATCAAAGAGTAAAGTCCAAACCTCATATAAAGCAAGAGAATGTCCATATCTCTGGAGAGGTCCCCTTGATATAGGTGCCACATTCCATATGCTGCTTTCTAAATCATAACTAAAGGATACATAAAAAAAATAAACTAGCATATCTTTTAATTCAACTTTAAAAAAAACTCAATTGTTTTTCTTTTTTACTTGTATTCCAAAATATATTAAATTTAATAACGAAAGAGTAACAAACTTCTTTCCTGGAAATTTTATAGGGAACAAAATAAAAATTAAATTGTCCTAAGTACATAACATTCATTATCTTGATTTAAGGGATTCCTTGCTCTGCTCATACACTTGACTGTTAGCATACCAATTATCCTCAACCCAACTGCTAGCAGATCTTAAAGCATCAGGGGAAATCAAGAGCTCCTTGGTTTATATCTGCATACCATACTGGCTCACCTTTAGATCAGGATGATGTAGTAGGAAGAGCCTAGATTTCAAGTCAGAGGAACAGTATTCAATTCCCTGCTCTGCCACTTACCACCTGTGTGACCATGGGCAAGTTATTTCACTTCTATCAGTATCAGTTTCCCCATTTGTAAAATGAAAGGATTGGGCTAGATGATCTTTAAGATCACTTTCAATTCTAACGTCCTATGAAATGAGAAGAATCTTTTTCACAAGAAGTTGAGGACCAACCCCTGGAATAAGAAATTTGTCTTGTCATTATTTTCAATTTAATCTTTATTTGGGGGCAACTCAACATATGTAATTTATATAAATTTATTTTGTACTAACGCATTCTACCCAAAGACCATTTTTTTAAAATGTTTTAATATATCATTGGTACAAAGTGCTAGACCCTTTCTTCAATTTTTCATTGACTAATTTTGACTTAGAATATTACCATTACACTTTTATCCATACTGGCCATCTTGATTTCTTGTATTAACAGTTTTAATCTCACAATTAAATATAAAAGTTATAACTGGCACTAGTTGTCACTTCTAGAGGTTATTAAAATAACCTATACCTATATTCAGAATAATGAAGAATATTTTCTGTCCATGAATTCAGCAATAAAATTACTTCTAATATGATTCCTATAATTTTTTTTAAAATACAAATCAGAACAAATACTATCCTACCAAGAGAACAAGATTCTAGAAAGGAAAAATGAATCCATTTGCTTACATAAGTAATGTAAAAGTTTAAGACAAAAATATTCAGTATTGATTTTTAAATATATTAACTCAAATAATGATGAACAACTTTCATATCTCTAGAATCCCTGGCATTTTTCAAAAATTATAATTATTTTCATAGATTGTTCATTTTCTTTCACTATGTCTCAATTTTTGCCTTCATATTTTCTCATGTCTTCAGGTTCATTTTACAGTTTCTTAACAACTTTTTAAATTCATCCCACTAATTCTTTCATTATTTTCTTTTTGTTTGACCCTCAGTATCATTTATTTAGAATTCTTGCTGATCATATGAATTTTCCTCAGACTATTTCCCTTCATCTCCCTAGAATTCCATTTACTGTAATTTGATATAACACATTTTCAATTAAACCTTTGATTCAATGCCTTCCTCCTTCCCCATGGAGAAAGTTCTCACATCCCCAAAGTAACTGTTAATTTTACACCTCTTTTTGTTGAATCCTCTTCTCTGGTGCCTGATGTTAGAATCATAGACTATTAGAATTGGAAAGGGCCTTAGAATCCAACCCTTTAACGTTAAAGAGTAAAAAATTGAGACCCAGAAAGGGTATATGGTTTACTCAGCATTATACATTGTGTCAGAGCTAAATCCAAAAACCAAGTCTTCTGACTCTTTCTTGGAAAAAAGTGGATTCTTGCCCCGCCCCCAATATACCATGCCTAATAGTGCACAGTCACTGGCTTAAAAAAAAAAAAAACCAGCAGCAGCAGCAACAACAGCAAAAATACACATTTTCCCACTAATTTAAATTCCTGCATTGACCACTAATGAAGGAAAAGTAGAAAATTTCTTCTAAGAAAAAATTCTGTTTTTCCCTAGAAACCGCCATAGCTCATTGCATGAAGATACTTATAAATAAAAACTTCTTAAAGCGCATGTTTGGATAATCAGAAATTGTAACCTGAAGTTGCAAACTTTGGATAATTTCAAAGTAATTTCATAATAAAAAATGATCTCAAAAATTCATAATAACCAATAAAGTTATGGTTTTCTCACTTGAAACTAGCATTATCTAAGTCAGAAGTTAAAAAAAAATCTTAATATCTTGAAGTTTCAGGGGTTTTTTAACCCCAAATCTCAGAGTCTCAAATCTAAACACTGATATAATTTGGCAACTCTGATATAAGCATACCAAACAAGTAGAGATTCATGGAACATATAATATATGCATATATATGTATAGCTTCCTAATTAATCTCATGTCCTCAAAAAGGCACAATGTCAAAATAACTAAGTATTCACATTAGAAGTAATTTAACATGCAGAATAGGAGAATTATATTTATATAATAGGAAACAATTTCTAAAATAAACAATTAAATACAAAATATGAGAAAGACAACTTACTTTAAGACCATTTGGAAAGAACTGTAGTTAAAAGTATATCCACCAATCACCCACATAAATTTTCCATGTAAAACTGCCTTATGTGAAGCCCGACCGACAGAAGGACTGAATGGTTTTACATTTGGAAGAATCCAGTAGGACTCCGTGGATGGTACATTCAAAGAACAATCAGGACCTATTTTTAAAAAGATACCATACAATAAAGTTTTAAGTAACAGAAATACAAAACATGGATTAAAAGAGTTAAAATGATCAACAATATTCACACTGATAAAATTTAATTTATAATATTCACTTGGACCATAATTTATTTTTTTTAAATGGAGAAGATTGTTATATTATATATATATATATATATATATATATATATATATATATATGATAAAATCCATTACAATCAGAGTTTGGAAGAAAATTATCGGCATTATATACAAATTCCAATTTACCTTAGTATATGTTATATTGTACACATGATAGGGAAAGGTAATATTTCTATTTGGTTCAGGATGTGTTCTCCCATAAAAGTCCTACTCACTGAGGGAGGCATAGAGAGATGACTTCAGATTCTCAAAGACTGTGACAACACAGCACAAGCTAGGGTAGATCCTACACCATGTTGGAAAGGTTTTCCTTTCCATGAATATCCTTATACGCAAGAGACTATGTCTCTTGCCCAAGAACCAGTCCAAGTATGTAGAGATTCACCACCAATTATTTGGTCATTGCAACCCTGGTAACCAAAAAAAAAATTACAAAATGACCATCAGTATTGTGCAGCCCTTTCAGCTCCTTCTGAGACAGTAGTTAAAGAAGCCAAAAAAAAAAAAAATGGACAGAGGGTGCTAAGAATCATGCAGGTTTTAATACAGTCTATAAATGTTGACTGTTGTTGGTCTAAACATATAATCCTAACCCAATAACTAATAAATCAACATGAAAGACATGAACCACATCAATTTTGACAACATGATTATAAATGAACAAGAAAAACATGAGGAAGTTGTGGTAAAATGAAAGGATCATTTCACATGTTCTCAGAGAAACAAATAAAGGAGATGGTGGAATTGGTTTCATTGTATATCCGAAGGTGACAAGAAACATTTCAAGAGATTCTTGGTCATCTTACCTTTCAGTGATCATGCTTAGCATAAGCAAAAAAAAAAAAAAAAAAAAAAAAAAAAAAAAGACTATAATGAAGATGATTAAAGCTTATGCACCAAAATCCATTGGAAAGGATGAGGAATTAGAGAGTTGTATGAAGAATTCAATAAAAAGCAGTAAATTAAATCAACATGGATTTTGATAGTTGATGACTTCAACGTAAAAGTGGTCATAAGGAAGGATGATGAAAAAAATGTTGAAAGATATGAGATAAAGAAATTATTGTGGCAGCTAGGTGGCGCAGTGGATAGAGCTCCTTGGAGTCAGAGGGACCTAGGTTCAAATCTGGCCTCAGACACTTGACGCTTACTAGCCGTGTGACCCTGGGCAAGTCACCTAACCCAACTGCCTCACCCAAAAATAAAAAAGATAAAGAAATTATCTTCCCTTCTCGATCTTCTTCTCTAAGTGGGTTCATTGATTTTTACAACATACCTCCATTACCTCTATACATATGACTTCAATATTTATATTTCCAGCATAGAATTATTTTCCAAGGATCAGATCCAACCAATACCTCCAACTCAATATGTATCTCCCAAAACTTGCTCCTTTACTCGCATCCCTATTTCTCTATGGTTGTAACATTCTGGATTCAAAAATCTCAGAATAATCTTTAATTCCTCCATCGTAATACCAAAGCTATTGTTTTATAAAATCCCATCATTTCTATACCTCTGCTATTTCTTGCTTCCACTCAACCTATACATTCCTCCTTCCAACAACCTGTTTCAGGTCGTTACTTCTCACCAGGGTTAGAACAATAATCTCCTGCTCTCCTCATCTTCAGCCTCTTCCCCCTCCAATCAATCCTACACACTATGGCCATGATAATTTTCCTAATACACTGCTGTAACCACACCATTTCACTGTTACAAAATTTTTATTGGTTGATCACTGTCTACTGCATAAAATACAAATTATTTAGCCTAGTATACAAGGACTTATAAACTTTGTCTCCACATTATCCTTCCAGACTTATCTTACAACATTTCTTTTATGTATTCTATGGTCCAGGCTAATCACCACCATTCATAATCTTGTACTCTTTCACCTCAGTACTTCTGCTCATATCATTTCCTACACCTAGAATGTCTTTCCTCATATGCATCTGTTTCAATCCCATTAACCTTTCAAGGTTTGATCAAATGCCAAACAAAAGTCAATTTAACCCACTTATTAAGCACATGTACAAAGACAAAAAAAAAATAGTCCTTGCTATCAGGGAGCTAATATTCTACTCCAAAGACTTCCTTGATCCCCTCATTGGAAATGAAATCTCCATCCCCTAAAGCCTTTAGCACTTTCTTTTGTACCTTTCTTATCCCCTCAGTACATTCAACTCCTTTTATTAGTTATTGGTATTCATGACTCATCTTCCCTAAAAGATTAGTGATTTATTGGTGGTCAGCAAAGGTGTTTTACTCATCTAGTTGTCCCACTCAGCACCCATCTACAAGCAGTAGTTAGTCTATAAAGCTTTCTGAACTGAATTACCCCATTCAGTTCCTCTAGGATATTTGAACTTGGATAAGAACCAATGCCATAAATAAGCACTTAACATGCATTTCCAAAGGTCAAATTTTCAGCATCAAAAACAGACTGATCAGGGAGACAGTTGGGGGGCAAATGGGAACTTTCCTGTGATTCACAAGTCATATCAAATATGTAACCATAGAATTACCTACACGTAAGGCTTTAATTTTGCAACTGATTATTAGAATTGCTTTTAAAAGAGTAATACTCAGGAATTAACAAGCTCTTATTTAGAGTCTATTATATGGCAGGCAGCATTCCAGGTACTGAAAACATAGAGGTAAAAAGGAAACAAATGCTGCCTTCAAGGAGTTTACATTCCATGTAAAGGGGAAGACAAGACACACATCAGTATATAAAAAATATATGCAAAATACATATTGTTAAGATTTTGGGAAAACGCACAGGAACATCAGGAAATTGAGAAAGGCCTCACATAGCATTCAAAGAATGGATAAGTACAGCAGTGGGGAACCTCCAGCCTCAAGGCCACATGTGGCCCTTAGTCAAATGGGGTATTTTTGTTTTGTTTTGTTTCCAAAAGGGGATGAGAAGTGGGATGCCCTAAGACAACTTTCTAAGACTCTTAAATTATAGATGGTTTGCCAATATGCATTGGTAAAGACAGTTTCCATGCTAGAAATTCCCCACACTGATGAAATCAGATATGTAGACCAAAGAATGGTACAAGTCTGCAAAATGGATGATTTTGATTATATTAAATTGAACAGTTTTTGCACAAAGCCAATGCAACCAAGATTAGAAGGGAAGCAGAAAGCTGGGAAACAATTTTACAGCCGGTGTCTCTGAAAAAGGCCTCATTTCTAAAATATATAGAGAACTAAGTCAAATTTTTAAGAATACAAGTCATTCCCCAATTGATAAATGGTCAAAGGATATGAAAAGGCAGTTTTCAGATGAAGAAATTAAAGCTATCTATAGTGATATGAAAATGCTCTAAATCACTATTGATTAGAGAAATGCAAATCAAAACAACTCTGAGGTACCACATCACACCTATCAGATTGGCCAACATGACAAAACAGGAAAATGATAAATGTTGGAGAAGATGTGGGAAAATTGGAACACTAATGTATTGTTGGTGGAGCTGTGAACTGATCCAACCATTTTGGAGAGCAATTTGGAACTATGCTCAAGGGCTATAAGACTGTGCATACCCTTTGACCTAGCAATAGCACTTCTAGGTCTATATCCCAAAGAGATCATAAAAATGGGAAAAGGACCCACATATACAAAAATATTTATAGCAGTTCTTTTTGTGGTGGCCAAGAACTGGAAATTGAAGGGATGCCCATCAATTGGGGAATGGCTAAACAAGTTGTGGTATATGAATGTAATGGAATACTATTGTGCTATAAGAAATGATGAGCAGGCAGACTTCAGAAAAACCTGGACTTATATGAACTGATGCTGACTGAAGTGAGCAAAACCAGAAAAACATTGCACACAGTAACAACCACATTGTGAGATAACTAACTTTCACAGACTTGGCTCTTCTCAGCAATGCAAGAATCTAAGGCAACTCCAAAAGACTCATGCTGGAAAATGCTATCCACATCCAGAGAAAGAACTATGGAGTCTGAATGCAGATTGAAGCATACTATTTGATCTTTTTTCTTCTCTTTTGTTTCTTCTTTCTTGTAGTTACCCCCATTGGTTCTAATACCTCTTTACAACATGACTAATGTGAAAATATGTTTAATATGAATGTATATGTAGAACCTATATCAGATTGCACATTGTTTTGGGGAGGGGGGAGGAGAGTGAGGGGGAGAAAATTGAAAACTCAAAAGCCTATGGAAGTGAATATTGAAAACTAAAAATAAATAAATAATTTTAAATGGTACAAGTTATTTGACTCTGAGCTTTTAAGAAATACCCATTATTTTATCAAAGAGGGAAGCTCTAATAAATTATTTCAATTTTAGTACAGAAAATTTCATTTTCCTGCTCACTACTTCTGCACTTGTGGTCAATTATATATGCTTTATTTAGTATATTTTCCTGACTTTTAATTCTTCTTTTTACCACTGTTCTCAACCCCCTCTCCTCTCCTTCCTAAGCCATAGAAATTTTAACATTCCTGGGTACCTCTAGATTCCATAACCATGAGAAATTTGCTCCCTTCCTTTTGTTTGAATATTGATAATCTGATAGAGCTGAGCTGTTTCAGTAAGCCTTCATAATTATTGCTCTATTTCAACCTGAAAATATCCAAAATGAGGTCTCAAGTTTTAGAACCTCATTCTGTCAATTCTAAAAGTTCGAAATTTGATAAAATGTTTATTTTAATTAAGTATTTGCATAGTTTTCTCTAACTTAATTCTGCTTCTAATGCAAACTCTTTTAAAAGGAGACTCAAGTTTGCTCATTCCTTCTGCAGTGCCCAAATGTATGTATTGTAGTTCATGTCAAGTCAACAGATATTTATTAGTGCTTACTCTGTGACAGGCATCATATTAAATGCTGAGGATACAAAGAAAGCAAAAAAGAAAACAACAGCAACAACAACATTGATCTCCAGGACAGGAGGACACAGATTTTCCTGACTCAACCCACTATTGCATGTTGTACCTTAATTTGCATTTTAGGATATTCTTTTTTTTAAATCACTTCAAGACCACAAGTTACCATTTTCTAATAACTCATGAAAGGCTGAATAGATACAAACTAGATTGTCTCCAACATCTCTTCCAGCTAAAAAAATACATGATCCTATGATTCTGGCTAAGATAAACATCTAACTAAAGTTGAATATTTTAGCTCCAACTAGTTGAAGAGTCCTTATTTTATATACTATTTATGTTTTTTTAAAGCCAGGTTGAAAATGTCATTGAGTTTGTGAAAAGGATTTCACAATCCAGAATACCTTAGAGTAAGAAGCCTTGTTTTTTCCATTCCATATGAGTGAAAGTGTTGACCCAGAAATTACAGAACTATAAACATTCTACAACAAAGATAAAAAACCTATAGCCATAAGAGACTAATTACTATTTTAAGGCTTCCTGCAGTTCCTTGTTGATTTGGGGTTTTAAATTTTCATAGTAAATATGATTTGATTATTGTTTAGGCCCTTTTCTTGACTACCATTTCAATTTCTGGAGCCATCCTTAACTATAAGCTGGGCCGGGGCGGGGGCGGTGGGGAGAGTATTTTTTGTTTTGTTTTGTTTTTTCTCCAGAAGGGGATGAGAGGTGGGTGGATAGAATAGTCTTATTTCTTATTTATTAATGTTAGAAGCATGGAGTAGTGGATAGAGAGCCAAGGAAGAACTGGGTTCAAGTCTTACCTTTCATTTATACTAGCTATGTGATTCTAGGCAGGCCATCTGACCTCTTAGACAACTCTCTTAGGTTATATTTGTAATGAAATTGTAAATCTATATTTTAAAAAGAAGTTCTTCATGGGAAACTTCCCTTTTAATAAAAAAGATGGTGAAGAAAAAAATCAACCCACTTTCATATAAATTTGCTATTCCCAGACCATTGAGGATATTTTTTGGGAATTACAAATTTCCACAGAAGAGGAAAGACATCCAATAATGCAGAAGTATGTATATGTCTTTGCCAAGCATGGTTTAACTCAAATTAAGCTTTTGATTTAATTTGAGACACACAGGAGCATGAGGAGGAAAGCACAGAAAAAGACAAGAAAAAATACCCTGCTCAACTAGCACCTAGGGCTCCCTTCATTCCTCCCTGTGTGAATAATGATAGTAATCAATGAGGCAGCTAGGACAAGGATGAGAGCATGTAGATCAGAGAGGTCTTGGCTTATGTATATCTTATTGG
Source organism: Vombatus ursinus (assembly GCF_900497805.2). Classification (NCBI taxonomy): domain Eukaryota; kingdom Metazoa; phylum Chordata; class Mammalia; order Diprotodontia; family Vombatidae; genus Vombatus; species Vombatus ursinus. The sequence goes on from NW_020948983.1 coordinate 5,750,629, forward strand.
TTTCTCACTTCTGATCTCATAAGCAGGAAGGTGCCTAATTAGATAGGTTGCATAAGACATGAGAATTTCAATTGTTAAAGGTTTTAGGCCTAGATTTCAGAAAAACTCGTGGGGGTGGGGGAGGTGGGGGAGGTGGGATTCAGACAAAGTGAAAGTACTTCTCTAGCGAAGTTTGCTGGACTGCCACACTTACCTATCTATAAATGAGTCCATCAGCCTTCTCCAGATTTAAAAAGCATTGCAGATCTTAATCCTTAACAAAATGAAAAACTAGTCTTTCTAAAAGGACTATTAGCTATGATTAAAGTGTCATGCTACCTATATGGTAGATAAACACAATAATACCATGAAATAGAAATTTTAAGATTTTGGTTTTGATGAATTAGAAAAGTAAGCTTAAACAAGTAGTTACCACTAGGATAGAAATTTCTTTATTCTGCTAATCCAAAATTAGAGTTAATATTTATTGCTTATCAGGGAACATTCCTTATTGCCTGATTTTCTTAAGGAAAGGAAAATGTTACCTTGTGATTTTTCTTGAATACTAGAAATTTTATATAAATATATAGAGGATAAGGTTGGGAAATGGACAAGAGATTTCTTCGATATAGGGAACTCTCTACTAATGCAGGTTGGTACCTAATTCTAAAATGTAAATTATTAACTCTATAATATTTTTACATCAAATGGTTAAATTTTGACTAATAGAACTATATAAAGATTATATATTATTTATAAAAAATAGGATTTCCTAAGCTAGATAAAACTTAAAATGCTTCTGTAACATAAATGTTAGTTATAAAATGGCATTTTGATGGTCAATACTGCCACCCTATGGCAAATGCTAAATTCTGTCCCCCAGGAGATTAAAACCAGTATTTTGAAATGTTTTGAAAGTCCAAACAGCTTGGTTACACCAATATTTAAAATATTGAAATGAAAAATCTCCCCTAATATTTAAGTCCAATACTTCACATAAAAGGGTAATAATATTACTTGGGTGATGAAGATTTCATATAACATTTCTTAATGTAAAACTGTAGATTATCTTGATGGCTACATAGAACTTTTAAAAAATCATTATTTTCTAACTTCATTACCAAGGTTTTAACACATATTTAAACAACTATAAAATCAGAGACTATGTGCAAAACTAAATTGACATTCCACGTCTTATATTTTTTCTTCTCCTTTCCCTTTTTTTTTTTTGTAGGAGGTACCAATGTGTCATCTGTATAGGCTATTCCAGGGTAGGAAACTTCCTCTAAAATTCCAATACCAAACTGGCAAACCTTCTGCAATTTATAATCTTAGGAAGTTGACAGGTGCCCTGAGAGGTTAACACAACAAGCATGTATTGTAGGAGTACTTGAACACAGGTCTTGCTAACTTCAAGACTGGCAGAGTGTCTTCATCTTAGAATACTAAAATAAAGTGGTACTTAAGGCCACAGTTACAGTTTCTTAGAATCCACAAAAAGTTAGGATTAAACTCTGAGCTAAAGTTGCATATTGTAGTTTCAAATAGCAGAAGGATAGATTTAAATATATGTGTATGTCTGTGTGTGGAAAGACAGAGAGAAAAAGAGAGATTCTCTCCTGAACTCTAATCCACATCACCACATGACTTTTAGACATCTTGAACTAGATTTCCCATAGGCATCTCAAACAAAATATGCCAAACAGAAATCAGTATTCCCACCCACTCAACCTTCCCTTCTCTTCTGAACTTCTCTAATATTGTCAAGGATACCATTACCTTCCTGATCACCCAGGATTACAAGCTTAATGTCACACTCAACTCCTCACTGTCATTCATCTCATATCCAACCTGTTGCCAGATCTTTCCATTTCTTTCACTTCTCTAGATCCCCTTCTTTTTACTCACATTGCTATCATTCTAATGCATTTATTGTACAATAGCCTTCTAATTGATCTCCCTTTCTCTTGCAAAATCCTCTTCCCACTCAAACCCATCCATTAGCTGAGCTAATGAAATTCCCCTAAGGTATAAGTCTGAGTACATCATCCCCCTCCCCCGCATACTTAATAAATTCCTGTGACCCCCTGCTAACTACTTTTAGTCATTTTTCAGTCATGTCTGACTCTTCATGACCCCCATTTGGGGTTTTCTTGGCAAAGATATTGGAGTGGTTTGCCATTGCCTTCCCAGCTCATTTTAGAGATGAGAAAACTGAGAAAATCAGGGTTAAGTGGTTTGCCCAGGGTCACACAGCTATCAAGTGTCTTAGGCCAGATTCGAATTCAAGAAGATGAGTCTTCCTGACTCCAGGTCTGGCATTCTATCCATTGCACCACCTCTGTTAACTATAGAATTAAAAATAGTTATCTGCATTTAAAGCTCTTCACAACCTGAGTTTTCTTACTCTCCAAACCTTCTTATACTTTATTCCCCTCTAAATACTCCATAATACAGCTATACTGGCCTACCTGCTGCTCCTTACACACCATCTCCTGTCTCTGTGCCTTTGCATTGGCTATATCCCATGCCTGGCATGTTCTTTCTCACTTGGCCTTTTCATTTCCTTGGATTCCATCAAGACCAATCTGTAATATCATTTTCTGCAAGAGGTCTTTCCAGATCCCCAGGGCCTGTGAACAACACAAGCAAGTACCTTGCTCTGAGCTTGCCTTCTATTTACTATGTATATAGTTTGTATGTACCTAGTTATTTATATATTGTCTCTCCCATTAGAATATGAATTACTAAAGGGCAGGGACTATTTTTACCTTTCTCTGAATCCTCACTACTTATCACAGTGCTAAGTAAGAAAGCTCTTAATATTTGTTTGTTAACTAATGCATGTAAAGCAACACTCAGCAAATCTTAAAATGTTATATAAATGTCAGTTGTTTTTACTATAATAACTAATTAAAGTTAAAAAAGGAAAGTACTGGCCTGTAAATTACAAAACTATAAGCTTTTCCTATCTAGCAAAATTTTAATGCCTAGAAAATTCATCAATCAATTGTAGACACCATGAAGAGAATAACTGATAGGGCTTTGCAAAGAATCAAGTATTGTTAATAACCTTCTATAGCAATGTTATGCCTACCAGATGAGGAGAATATAAATATAAGTGATCTTAAGTATAGCACATATTTCTGATTCTGTCTTGACTAATATAATCACCATTATATTCTATTTTGATCAAACAGGTTTTAGTTGGCTTGACCAATGGATGCATTTTAGTTGCTATCAAAGGGCAACATGGTAATATTAACATAAATTTATGTAAGGTTTTAAGGTTCACAGAGCATTTTATATACATTATCCCATTTAAGTCTCACAAGTAACCTTGTGAGATGAGTCTACAGTTAGTGTTATCCCTATTTCATAGATGAAAAACTGAGGTTCCAGAAATTTAAGTGATTTGTTTGTGGTCACAAAGTTTACAAATAAATGAGATTAAAACCCAGCTCATTCTGACTCCAAGTTGAGCGCTCTATTCCCTACATCATATTACCTCTCCAGGCACAAGTTTCATCTTAGGTTAATTGTTGCTTAACATTTTCATCACTGACCAGGATAATGAACTAGAGAGTATGCTTATTAAATCTGTAAAGCTTGAAGGAATATGAATAGGAAGACCTAAGAAGATATAATTAAAATTCAAAATGATGGCAGTAAAAAAGATCATAAAAAAAAGCCAAATGAAGTGAAATTCTTTCTTTTTTATAGAACAGACCACAGAGGAATTTCCCACTAGAAATTACTTTATGTTTTACATTTAATTTTCTTGTGTACATACCTTTCCACTCCCCATTTCTCCCTCTAATATACTGAAAGTTCTCTGAAGGCAGGAACTGTTTCATTTTTATCTTTTGATCACTAGCACCTAGCAGATGCTTACTAAATGCCTGTTGAATGCATGTGTTGTTCACAGGCCAGAAAAATAAATTTAGAGGTCATATTAGATAATAAGCTTACACAAAGTTATGGCACCATAGTTTAAACACAAGTTATTAATGGCACACATAAGTATAAGTGAGACTGTAGGAATTATGAGATGGTATTCTCTTAAAGGAGTCTAGCCAAATCCTAGATAGATAACTAAATTTCATTAAAGCTTTCAAATAAAGGACACAAAGTTAGTGGCCATTTATTCTTCAGTTCCATAGAGTAAGAGGACAAAATAATTTTAACATAAAGCATTAAGGAAAAACATCTAGATAATGTGATGTTCTTAAAACCATGGAAAGTCCACCTTGGAAAACTATAGAATCACCATCTCTGGAGACTTTACAAAAAGAGAAGTTTCTTATCTCTGTGGGAAAGTCTAAGTATTCTCTTCTCTGAAAGAAGATAATTGCCTAAAGCAGGGGGTTCTTAACCTTTTTTGTGTGTCATAGACCTTTTTGGCAGTCTGTTGAAGCCTATGAATCCCTTCTCCAAATACTGGTTTTAAATGAGAAAAAAATCCTCAGATTATAAAGGATGAAGTAGTTATTAAAAGATTTTAAAACAAGTTCATTGAGCCCACATGAAAAAATTGGTCTATGTCATGTCTAATGCATTATGCTGGATCAACTAGGGTATAATATTGAACTTTCACTTCATTTTCTCTTCCTATTCCCTGATATGGACCATTCTTGTAGGGCAGCATAAGAAGACCATTCTCTCGAGATATGTGCTACTAGATGGTAAAAATTACTGATTTCCTCAATGTGCCATAATATTAATAATGATAACAATAGTAATAGCAATAATAATAATAAACAGAGCACTAAAAATTATAAAGTGCTTTACCTACATGATCTCATTTAGATCCTATGTTGTCTCATAACAATATTGTGAGATAGGTGATACATCTCCACTTTATAGATGAATAAGGGAATGGAATAAGCATTTATATAGAACCTACTATGTCCCAGGAACTGTGCTAAGCACTTTACAAATATTATCTCATTTGATCTTCACAACAACCCTGTGAGGTAAGTACTTTTATTATCCTTATTTTATAATTGAGGAAACTGAAACCAGCAGAGATTAAGTGACTTGTCCAAGGCCATACAGCTAGTAAATCTGTGGGGTAAGACCTTAATTCAGGGCTTCCTGACTCTAGGCCCAGCAATCTAACCACTGTGCCATCTAGCTACCTACTTAGTCATAATTCTATGATAGATAGGGAATTTATTACCAAAGAAATAAAAATAAAAACATGATTAATATTAACTCTTTAAAAATAAATAATTATGAGCAAACTCATTTTAATGATTGTTATCATAACATCTAATTGTATTTTAAATGGAGGCCAAAAGTAAGATTGAAAGGCAATGTGATACAGAACAAAAGGTATAGAAATATCCTGGCAAGTCACTTAATCACTCTGAGTCTTATTTTTCTCATTTGCAAAATGAGGAATCCAAACAAGATAACTTACTATAAGTTCCCTTTTAGCTCTAAATCTATAACAATATATCATGACCTAGTATGGATGAAACAAATTCTATTAAATTTTTAAATCTCACATAGCTTATGCATAAGTCACTATTTAGCCATATGTTTGACATTTTCATTACATAATGTATGCACTGTATGTATAAATGAATAACATATAGCATGTGTGTAATACTTATATATGTATGTAAATACAATATTAAAAATCCAGATAAACTAACTTTTTTGATGATGTTTTATACACTAACTCTTTAACTCTAATCCTTAGTGAACTTTGAAAAGTCACAAACTCCAAGAAGCTTTTTCCTTATCTGTAAAACAAAGACCATAATTATTTCACTCCTCCTTGCATTTTTGACAAGGAAGCACTTTGCAAACCTAAAAAAAACCCCTACCAAACAATGTAAATGTGAAATATCTGTTTCTTTTTTATGAAACATATTCCATGTGAGAATCAGAACAATGTAGCTAATTTCCATGAATGACGCATACTGGCTAGACTGGGCCTTTGCCCTAGGAGGAAGAAGAGGAACATATTGACAAAATTGGCTAAACAGAATGACTGAAGAATTGATGAGCATATTTTCAGATACCAATGGGATTATACTGATCTGTGTATTGATTCTTATCTGATATCCTCAGGGGTGGTATATTCAAAGGCGCCTGAAGTATACGTAATCCTATGCTGGTATACCTGTAAATGATACTGGACTTAAATATCAGAAGACTTGAGCTCAAATCCCACCTCTCCCACTAAAGAGCTGCATGGGTGCCCAAGGTCAAACCACTTGATCTGTCTTCTCATTTATAAAATGAGAGAGTTGAACTAGATGATTTCCAAAATGACTTTTAACTAGACATGTCTTATCTTAGGATCCCTTATCTAAGCACTGTTAAAACATCTATATAGCCTCCCTCAGGCAACCTACAACCAATCTGTAGCTCTGAATGGAACCAATTCCCTATTGGAAGTCTGTTGAAGCCTATGAATCCCTTCTCCAAATACTGTTTTTAAATGCAAAAAAATCATAAGATTATTAAGGATGAAATAGTCATTAAAATATTTTTAAAACAAGTTTATAGACCCCAGGTTAAAATTCTTGGTCTACATGTCTAACACATTATGCTGGATCAACTAGTGTATTATATTGAACTTTCAATTCATTTTCTCCTCCTATTCCATGATACAGACAATTCTTGTGAGAGGGCATGAGAAGACCATTCTCTCCAACAGGAGATATGTGCTACCAGATGGTGGAAAGTACTGGTCTCCTCAAACAGAGCACTTTAAAAATTACAAAGTACTTTACCTACATTATCTCATTTAGATCTTATGTTATTTCATAATAATGTTGTGAGATAGGTGCCACACTAATATTAATCGTGTTTTGGTTTTTACTTCTTTAGTAATAAATTCTATATCTACCATGCAATTACAGCTAATCCTAGGCAACTAGGCATCACAGTGGATGGGCTGGGTGTCATAGTGCTGGGGGCCTGGAGTAAAGGAAGATTTGAATTCAATATGTTGCAGATTCATGTCAGGTGAAAACATGTTTATCCTTGTACCTTTTTGGGTATAAATAACTGTTCTACCAGTGAATTATATACTATTAATAAATGTTATAGTTAAGATTTCAGTTGGCCAGAACTCTAAGATCCAGAACCAAATGAACTAACCAGGGCAATATGGTTTCAGTGCAATGTTCATCCATAGGCAAATATAACATGACAGAAGTACGCAAAAGGGTAGATGGTGGAAATAAATAATAATGACACGATTAATAGAGAAGGGTGACTCAAGAAGAGAGAATAATAATTCAAAGACAAGTATTTCAGAGGGTACAAGAGAGAAAAGGTAACAGGAATATGGACACATGAAGACTAGGTCACAGGAACAAAAGGCAAAAACTAGAGAAATTATGAAAAAAATAATCCAAGCTTTACCATCAAGTTGGCAACATGCTGCCATAATTCAAATTATTTTAATATTGTAATATAGCACTTTTTAAAGTTTTATGGTTGCCTTTTGTTTCTAATATATAACTATATGTGAGTATTTCAATACTTCAAGGATCTTTAATTTGATAGATATAGATACTCCCCGTATTTATATTGTAGATTGCAACCATTCAACAACTTAGTAGATGGTTTTCAATAGTTCAAATGGTCAAATATGTCATCAGCCTCCAGCCAAATTGTTGTTAGACCTCTTTGAATGTAGCTAGACTAGTCCTCACACTTCAGACATAGAGGTCATGCCAGTACCACACTCTAATCCAGCCTGGTAAAACCTGATAGAGCTACTGCTCTGCCTGCATAGACTTCAATAGCCTTGAGATCAAATCTTTGTGTGTCAGTGAAATATTGCAGTTGGATTTTAATGGAGTTATGTACATGCAACAAATATTAAAGTATAATTAAGCTATAAAGATAAGTGGAAAGAGATAGGTGACAATTTTTTTTCTGCCACTGGACCCTGAAGATCCCTGTTCTCAAGGAGTATATTAAGTGAAAAGGTCCTTCTTTATAATAAATCCTACCCCCCCCTCATTTGACATTTACTGAGAACTAATTTGAGCCTAGATTTCCCAAGCCCCTGATTCTTCCATCATTCAAAGTTCAAAAATTCTCTTCCCTAAGCTGACCAGCTACTTAATTTGTCTTTGCTCCTGATCCCTTTCCCTAACATCTTTCCACTAATAACTTCGATTTTTACCTTATCTACTTTGACTGAACCTTTCCAAGACTCAAGGATCTATTACTAAATAACATTAGGATTAGGACCAGGCACAAGGAAGGAAAGAACCACCCTGCATACGAAGATACTCCATTTCTTAATGGAATCATACTTCCTTCCATCCCATCCCTTTACAAAAAATGAATAAAAACAGAGACCACCAATAGAATGTTTTAAATGCTAAAATTTATTAATAAAATGCTAATAATACAGTAGTATTTTGCCTCTCAGAAAATATCAATATTTTAGGTAATCCTTTTAATTAATTACTACAATCCAGAAAGCAAAAGAAATTAATGTTTACAAATACAATGTATGTTGAATACATACTTCATTTAAAAAAGGGAAAAGATACCCCTCTAAGTAGAAAGTAGCAACTGACTAACATTCACATATAACATAGCAATCTTGATAATCTGTTAATTAAAATAAGATTCTACCTGTAACATTTAAGTAAAAGAATAAATTAAAATTAAAGTTCACAATGTCTTCACAATGTCACAAGCCATGTTAATTAAGTAGGTAAGAAAACCTTATTTATTATAAAATATGTGCCAAAATATCAAAGGAAAATATAATAGCTACATATTGTCATAATCATATTATTACTTCTAAAGCAACATGGCAAAATCAGCTTTGCCATGTCTGCCTCCCAGCAAGTACAGAAGAGCAGCTAAATGAATTCGGTTATTTTAGGCACTAGAGGCAAGGATGAAAATATCACAATGCAAAGCAACCAGTAAACAACAGCAGCATCTTTAGACGAGAACTACATTACATACCACAGGAAAACAAAATACATCATTGAACAACTGGAAAAAAATGAGGGTAAAAACAGGAATGAAACATGACAGTTTATGGAGAATGTTATAAAATATCTGCCTGTTTTCAACAAAATAATTACAGTAAAAGAATCATTTGTTCAAGTTTGAAAATCACTATTATAATATATGTATATTGATAGGCATGCATTGATTGTGCATGTATATATAGGCATATTATATATGTAAATATGAATTTCACATATACACATATATGTGTATGTATATATATATTTATTTTACTTTCAATTCAAGACCAGAACTAGAGTAAATAATACCCAAGATTATTTTTGTTTTAAGAAAACCTGTTAATATAGCAATTTACCCAAATATAGAGCCTTAGAAATAAATGTGTATTTATTAAGAAATTTACCAGTGAAAAAAGTTAATTTTTATATTTTAAATATTCATACCAATTTCAAGACAATGAGAAATATTTTCTATTCTTTCTAGCTTCCTCAAACTTTTCTTAAAAAGGTGACATGAGTTTGAGTTAGATAAAAGGCTTCATTAATTTATATTAAAAAAAATCTAAAACCATAGATCTTCCTAATTATCAATTCTAATGTCACAACAGTGAAATCATTAGTATAAAAGAGAATCAACTGGAATAAATATACCATAAAAAGAATAACATACAATTCTAGGCAGGTGCTTGGAATAATTCTACCAGGAATCACTGATGTTTTTTAAATTATCTTATAAAAATAATGACTATTGATCATAGTATTCTCGAGCAAAGATTCTCCTCATTAATGGAACTTGTATGTTGTATTATTTCTAGAAATTTCTTAAGCTGCAACACAGCTCTGAAGGCAGATAATTCATGTTATTCAATCTTAAGATCTAAACCAGTGAATTGATCTCACTATTCTGGAAAAGAATGGGGAATGTGAAAAAAAGTAAATTATTTACAACCTTTGAGCCAATGATATACACTATTGGAATACATACATACACATATATATGTATATATATGAAAATGAAATCAAAGACAGAAGGAAAAGTCCTATATATACCTAAATATTCATAATATACCAAATATGCATAATTTTCTGTGGTAACCAAAAAAAACTAGAAACAAAATGGGTGTCCATTGATTGGGGAATTAATAAGCAAAACATAGAATGGAATGGAATAAGAAACAAGAGACATGACAATTCAGGGAAAATGGGAAGACATATAAAAAGATGACAAAAACAGAACCAAGAGAACAATATGCACAATGACAATGATATAAACAAAAATAATATTTAAAGGGACTTAAATTCAGATTAAATGTAATGACTGATCATCCAAGGCTCCAGGGAACATATGATAAAATACCTCTTGTTTGACAGGTAGAAGGCCACAGGAGCAGATTGTTGAACATATTTTCAGATATAGACCCTACATCAAATTGTTTTCCTTAACTGTTTTTCTTTATTACAAGGGAAAATGTGGAGGTGATGGGATATTGGAAACTGATTGTGGTACATAAAAGAAAATATATCAATAAGATTTATTAAATAAAAATGTTCAGCTAAAATTAGATGTAATATCTAAAACTAATGTTCTCTGATGTTAGCTATTTACAAAATAATTATTTGTAAATTCTCCTTCAGCTTTGTAATTAAGTTTATTTTTTCATAGAATCCACAAGAGGTCACCCTTGCTTAAGAAATATCTATAATACACTATTCACCCATTAAATTGGGCATTCAATTTTAAAAATCCATTCTTTAAGCTATTTGCTTTTAACTAAATTAGCACTGTTGTGTTTTTTTATAGCTAAATTACCATTAAACATTTAAAAAACTTACCAAGGAACCACGGAGGAATGAAAAGAGGATCTTTTTTCATTTTTATGAAGACATAAAAAAGACTAAGAAATAGTCTGGCAAATTAAATATTCTGAAGAATCATGGCAAATACATGAGAATCAGAAATCCAAACTAGAGTATTATATTTTAAAGGAAAAAAATAAACAAATATAGAATGTTCTTTTAGTTAAATGGAAACGTTAATTGCTACTTTAAAAACAATTACATCATACTACTTACCTTGCCAGCTATCATTGCAGACACATAATTTTTCTCCTGTTAGATCACAGTACCCATGATCTGGACTGCCACAATTAGCTTTACAGTAAGGGATATCACATGCTTCACCTTTCCAATATTTGTCACACTCACAATATACTCGACTTGGAATGGAAACACTGGTTGTGCATTTCCCATGCCCAGAGCAATTGTTAGGACAGGAATTAATTCTGTAAAATAAATAAATAAATAAATGACATAAAATATTCAAAATCATGTTTTTAAATCAGTGGTCAAGATTCCTCTTGAAAATTATTTTGTGGAACGCTTGAAAACCTTATAATCACTAGGTAAGTCGTAAGTCATGGGCCTAGAATACTACTTCAATCCTTTATCCTTTCATCACTTGTTACATAGGCAATATATACTATTTTAATGATTAATATATTACTTTATAACCTTTTTAGTAATTTTAAGGCAGCTCAAATGTCACCTGTTCAAGACCCCTCAGCTGCTATTAACTTCCTCTCTAAGACTTTTTTCTATCTACTCTGTGTGAATCTTTACGCCTATTTATGTGCATGTCTACCCATCAGAATGAAACATTCTTTGGGTCAGGAATTATTTTCACTATTTCTTTCTATCTCCAGACCTTAGCACAGTGCCTGGCACATAATAAGCATGTAACAAATATTTGGTAATCATGAAAAATCATGCATCTATTTTTGCTTCCTAGATTGCAATCTTAAGGGTAAAGACCACACATTTTAATTTTTCTAATTCTCTGAATCCAATTTTCTCCTTCTCCCTCCTCTCCCCCTTTCTCTAACACACACACACACAGCGCACACACAGAGTTCCTAGAAGAGTACTTTGTAGACAATTAAATGTTTCTGGAATATTTTATAGAACAATTTCAACAAATTCAAATCAATTCAATAAATATTTTAAATACCTAGTATGCGTAATCCACTATGCTAAATATAGGGGAAACAAAGGAAAAAATAAAATAATGTCTCCCCTCAGGGAGTTTTAATTCTACCACTCTACTGGTGGGATACAATACCTATGCAGAGAAGTAAACATAAGCCAAATGGAGGAAGGAAAGAACTGGGGGACCAGCAAAGGCTTCATAAACAAAATGACACCTGAGGTGATTCTTGATCAAAGATCTAAATTCTGAGAGGTAGAAATAAGAAAATATAATCTTATAGGCATAGGAGACAGCTTGGGTGAAGACAGAGACTAGAGTGTGTATCAGATGTTTATGAAATAAGACTGAAAAGGAAGATATAATAAAGGTTGTGAGGAGGCTTTAGTTTGGGAGCAGAGGAGTGAAATGGGAATCTTGGAAAAATTTTACTCTAATATATCTAATTCCATGCAATAAATCACATTATGCAAGAATTTTCATATTTACATTTTTTATGATGGTTAAGGGACAAAAAAAATGGTGAAAGGCTAGAGCAAAAAAAAAAAAAAAAGATCTAGTGGTCAAGGCTCAGGATGGAAGGAAGAAAGTTCCATAAGGGAACGTACCTAGCTACTTTTATGTTCAGAGTGCAGGACTTTAAAACATATTTTCTTTAGGAAATAAGGGGATAGTATCTGGGGAAAAGAATAGGATCCTTTATCTTAGAAACTGATATATGACCAAATACCTACATAAAAGATACTAAGGAAGAAATAGTCCCAGGTGCCCAGAGAAACATAGAATCAGCAGTATCCAAGATGAACTGAGTATAAACTAGGAATGGGTTAAAGTCAATATGCGAACATAATAGTATGGATACCAAGACAATGGAGCTTAAACTCTAGTAATTCATGTGTGAGGCTGTGTAAACTGCAATTGTAAAAACAAAAACAAAAACAAAAACAAAAAACAAAAAACAAAAAAAAAACTGAGTAGTGCATCCAAGAAGGATGACATGGATAGTTGTGAAGCAGAAACGGAGAATAAATTGTGATGATATATATACACAAATATATATATGATATATATATATATACAATGCTCTGTATTCAGATGATAGAATTGGCTCATTGGCTCATTCCCACATCTTTTAGCTGGAATTAAGTTGACTTAATAAAGTAATTAGACATAATTTTAAGTCACCTTTCAACCTGGAGAGGTAACATAAATAGCATCAGTGTTGAAAGAACTATAAATAGATACAATCTTTTTGGAGTACAATATGGCAATGTAGTATACATATGCAATTTTATTTAAAACTTTAAAAGGAAATTTTTTATTAGATTATGGATCTAAATATTATTTTATACATAATATGCAGATATATAGAAAGGGAGAATATATTTATCTTAATTGTAGAATGAAAGCAAATTTTTCTTTAACTATTGAAGATAGCAAAGATCATATAAAATTTTAATTTTGCATGACAAAAAAAAATACACAACCAAAATAAAAGTCACAGATTACAAGAAAGGAAGTGTGAATTGCCACAAATGCATCTAATAAAAGTGTGGTTTCCAAAATCACTAACTGATGAAAAATGTAAATAATACATTTAACTTCATTTAAGTTAAGCTAGGTGGCATGGTGATAGAGTACAGGGCCAAGAGTCAAGAAGATTCAAGGTAAATTCTGGCATTAAGACACCAACTAACTGGTCAGGGTCACCTGAGAATGTGAATAATAACAGTACCTACCTTACCAGACTGTAGTGATAATCAAGTGAGATAATATTTGTAAAGGACTTAGCTCAGTGTCCAGCATGTAGTAGGTACTATACAAATGCTTATTTCTTTCCCTAATCTCCTCTCCTTCCCTCAATAGCCAAATGATATGAAGAAAATTTGTGGAAAAAGAAACACAAATTATAAAGAATTATTCAAAAAATGTTAAACTCTCTAATAATCAGAGAGACACAAATTTAAACAAATCTGAAGTGCAAAATTATACACATTAGGTATGACAAAAGTGGTTAAAAGTATCCAATCTCAATATTGGCAGAGCTACAAGGAAAATAGCATGAATTGTGCGTAGAACTATAAATAAATACAATCTCTTTGGAGTAAAATCTGGCAATATATTTTACCATAGGAATTACAAAACTGGTCATACCTTTTGATCCAATGATAAGGACTATATTCTGAGAATGCAATGAAAAATGAAAAATATACTTACCTGTACAAAAATATTTGTGACCCTTCTATGTGCAACATCAAAAAAGTGAAATTTATGAACTTTATGTCCATATGTTCAATGGAATGACTAAACAAATTATGACATAACATAAAAGACTATTTTGTTACATCTAAAATGACAATATATGGAACATAAATGTAGAAAACAAGTCATATAAATCAAAGAAATAGCAACTAGAAGAGCACATATATTGACAACTAAATAAGTAAAACTTTTATATGTGTGTATGAACATAGAGTATAGAAATTGAAGGGAGCAGAATAAAATGTTTCAGTAATGTAGGTCAACAAACATTTAATGGATGCCTACTCTGTGCCAGATCATACACTCTTATACGCAAAAACTTCTGATTACATGGTTTCACAGATTATCTAGGATTTTCTCTTAAATTTCATTTTTGCTGAGACTGCTATAGGATTTCCAACATTTAAAAAATACTAGAAATAAATTTTATCAAGATGAGCTCTTATTTATTAACATCTTATATGACTTAATTGGCCTGCCTCTGCTCAGGTGAGCAAAATTTGTTAAGCACAAGGGCAGGATGAGGTCTAATAACACCGTCAGACTATCAGGGTACAATTATTCTCCAATTTCTGTACTAAATCATGATTAGAAACAATAACTGGCCAAGCTTTTCCTGTGGTACTTTAACTATCCATTCTGAGCCCCAGGGATGGGGCCTAAGGCAAATGAAGACGTTCCTTTCTAACCATCCCTGTAATGCTTGATGAAATTTTCTGGCTACTGCTATAGTTGCCCAAGGCAGGCACAAAAGCAGCAGTCCTTTTCCACGGTGAGTTCTTGGCACTCACAATCCAGTATTTCTTCTGTAGCCACATCCAGGAACCTTATCCATTTGTCATACTTCTATACCCCTAGGAACTTATTTTTGTCAGTGGGGGCAACACTGTCTTCCAAGGAGACAGATGTCAACCCCGCTAAAAGGTAGAAGACATTCTTTGAGAGGTGACAGAGCTGGAAAAATTCATCAAATTTCAGGCTAGCTGATAATAAGCCTCGAATCTTGACCAGCTGCATTCTGACAAGAAATACCTAGCTACCACAAGGGTCATACTTGAAGCTTTTCTGGCTTGCTAGAATTCTACAGAACTCCTACTGCTGCCTTAGCTTTGAAAACCCATGTTCACCTCACTTCCACAATGAGGCATGAGAAGGATTTTTGAATAAGACTCCTTATTCAATGTTTGAAAATATTTATGCATTTTCAACAGTAACTAATCTATTACTCTGGCTTAGTACCAAAGATCTGGCACAACATGGTTTGTCTTAGTCCTCTGTTGTAAATTAATTTGATTTTATAGCCTTAGACTAGGATATTGACATGTTATTGGTATAATAATCCCCAAAAAATCAATCTTCCTAAATGACAAAAATAATTCTGAGTTTGAAACAAATACTTACGAATAAAAAATGTTGAAACCAGTTAGGTTATAAGCAGCATCACTAAAAAAGTGAAGCAGTGCATAGCCAGATGTAGTAACAACTTCAGGTACCGTTTCATTCCCCCGTACTTCAGGGACTATCAGGCCACTAAAAAAGGAACAAACAAAAGTGTCCATAGTATAAATTATACATGTGATTTTTTAACACATCCCTGAAAAAAAAAACTTTACAAAGTAACTAGGTTAAAATCACCAGGCAAAAGGAGGGTTAGTTCAATATAAGTTATGTGAACACTGCTCAGGCCAGCAACTAAACATCATCTTAGTTCTTATGCCTTATCGTTTCTTGAACCACTGCCACCTGATATTTGAGGGTCCTTGCCACTACTATCCATTCACCAAAATGCAGTTTTGCACAGCTAAGTTCCCTCTCTCCCATGTAAAATTCATTAACAGCCACATTGCTTACACCACAAGTCCTTACATCATTACTCCTCCTGTTTCCAACTTCTATTAAGGATGGGATTTGCAGTAAAACCCTGATTTAATGGTTTCAAGAACAGTGAGCTCATTACCATATGAAGGAGCATTTTAAACTTTTGAAGAGTTCTAATTTTTAGAAATTTCTTTAAGTTCAGCCAAAATCTACCTTATACTAATTAATAGATTTTAGAGCTTCCATCTATCCTATTTCTGCCCTCAAAGTAAAAAGAATAAGTCTAATCTGTATTCCATACAACAGACTTTCAAATATTTGAAAATAGATATGATATCCCTCCCTAAATGTTCTCCCCTCCAAACTATGTTTCTGAATTTCCATGCCTCCAGCAGGTACATCACCTCCACATACCTCTTCCATTAGAACATAAGCTTTTTGAGGACAGAGACTGCTTTTGTTTTTGCATTCGAGTGTGAGTGTGTGTGTGTGTGTGTGTGTGTGTGTGTGTCTAGTATTTTTCATAGTGCCTGACACACAGTAAATACTTCAAAAAATGTCTATTGCCTCGTCTTGGCCTTGGTAAGAGGTAAATTTCTCTGCTAAAGAGGACAGGGCAGGGGAAGAAACAGTAGAATGCTTGAGTAGAAAAGATGAGGTTTGGAACAATCCCTTTGTAAAGATTACCAGAAACTCAATCAGGGAAGAATAAAAGGACTGTCCTGAACCAATGAAGGCCAAGTTGAGATTTTATTGTTTTGATCTAGACTTATGATTTCACTGATGCAGAGACTTCCTCTACTCAAGTTTTCACCTGCTCTGTTTGTAACATACAGTTTAAAGAGGGTCTTTTATCTGGGGAAAAGGTAAAGTGATTTTCCTCCTCAGCAATAGATATAGAAGTTATATCACAGGGAAAGCTGGGTCTGAGCTTTCTAGCTGCATCTCCTATTTTGTGTTTCTTTCCCTGATCTCAGGAGACTGAAGAACAATCTTGAGCTGGATGTTCCTAGTCTTGGAGACTACCAAAAGTTTGTGGCCATTGAGAGGTCCAGGTTGCTGTTAGCTCAGCAGGAGCTACAACTATGCCTTTCTAAGAGGGAATAACCTTCAGCAGGAGGATGAGCCTGTGTTCAGCTGGCCAAAACACTTGGACATTGAATGAGATGCTGCTTGGACATTTTAGACTGAGGTGGCCAATGAAACCTGTTCAGTAATCCCAAGTCTCCAAGAAGTCTTTTCCTATCTCCTGGGAAAGTAAAATAGGAGCTATAAATTACTGTTTCAATATTATTTTAAGTATTGTCAGTGCATACCTGAGTCTTTAGGGTTTTAAGCATTTGTTTCGTGGTAGAGAAAATAAATAGCTGCCCTATACCTGCTATCTACTCCTGTGCACAATGAGGAACTTTTCTAGAAAGGAGCCCACTAATCTCTTTAGAAGCCTAAACATAAATGAAACCTAAGATTTAAGAGATTTTCCCCTGGGGATCTAAGATGATAAGGAGCCAGCAAGTGTGAGGAAAAAAAAAATGGTTGATCCCCTCTCTTTGGTGTCAGGTTACCTCAGAACTGGAACGTGGGTCTTACAATTCCATTCCAATGTTCTCAACCATGCTTCTAGTTTCAGGCTCATGGATGTCTATATCCTCTTAATATAGAATTCCACTTTCCCATGCCTACTACCACATGTGTTTCCTTCAGACAACATATTCTCTTTAACTAACATCTTTTATATCTATTCCTGTTTCTCCATTCACACAGATATCACCCTAATTTAGTTCCTCATCACCTCTTGCCTAACCTACTATAATAGACCTCCAATTAGTCTCACTGCCTCCAGTCTCTTGGCTCTCCAATCTATTCTCCATACAGCTGCCAAATTGATATTCTTCAAATACAAGTCTGATAATGTCACACATATTTGCCCAAGAATCTACTTTATATATCCTGTAAGATAAAATTAAAACTATTTCTACTTGACCTTTAGAACACTTCACAATACATTTCCATCCTGACTTTCTAGTTTTTCACTTTACTCGCCCTTACACACTCCAAACTTTGACCAAACTGGCCTAACTCTATGTTTCAGTTGTTTTATCTCCTACAAGCACGGGTTTTCACAGACTGTCTACTCCCTTTGTCTCTTCCATTCTAACTTTTGCCTTTTGGAATTCCTAGCTCCCTTCAAACGCCATCTCCTGTATGAGGTGATTACTGTCTTCTCTATCCCATAAATTATTAGTGTTCTCACCACTCCATACCATTTACCTCCCAAATTACTTTATATTTGCTTTGCAAATGCTTGTAGTGACTTATCTGTGTACATATTGCTGCTTTCCCTCCTCTATATACCAGAGGGAGGATTTGAATACAGGTCTTCTTGGCTCCAAGACCAGTTCTTTAACAGCTATACCACACTGCCATAAGTAATAAAAACTGACTTCCAGTTTTATCTATAAATATCCTCAGAAAGCCTGACCTGACAGATTCTCACATAGAGATTCCTGCAGGTTGCCTTTCCTTTTGCTGTTTCATAAAATATTACAAGCAGTATCTACTAAATTTCTACTCTATAATGTTTTACAAATAAACTTCTACACTAAGCCAGCATTATCCTTGGCTTACATGAACTTCCATTTAATAAGGGGACAGGTTATTGTTAACTGACATGGTTTCTGGATTCTCTTGGTCCTCTTAATTGTGGTAACTTTTTCAGGAATCACTTCTCTAAACAATTATAATGAAGTCATACAGACACAGGTATGTATGTATAATAGAATGGATCTGTGATTGTGATGTTATAGGAACTTCCAGTGAGAAATTCATTCCACCAATGCAAACTGGCAACTGTTGGTCAATTTATAATCTTAGAGAACTGCCTAGCGACATAGAGGTTAAATGGCTTGTCCAGGATCATACAGCTTTAATATGTCAGAGGAGAGAAAGAACCCACATCTTCTTGACACCAAGACCAGATCTAGAGAAAAAATGTACAGAATTTGATACGAAAATTATCAATTGCAATGCAAAGAATTAATACACAGTGGTTCCAAGGTGTTATAAAATACGTCCAAGGATATGATTTTTAAAAATAAATATAGCACGCAATTCCATTAAATGGCTATACAATTCCTCCAATGATACTGCCATCAAAAACTTTTTGAAACTTTCCTTTGGAATTGCCACCAGAGAAACAACTATTGAAAGTGAAGTCTGATGAATAAGATCCAGCTACATAATCATTTTTGGTCAAAATTAAGTTATAGATTCATGGGAGTCTGAGTAAGCCTTGAGAGCAAGGAAACTATCCCCTTTATTTTCAAAAATAAAGACATTGACATCCACAGAGTGTAACTGACTTTCCCAAGGTCATGCAAATTAAGTTAGAACTATAATGTAACATAGCTGATTTTCTTGCACAGTTTATAAACTGAATCAGAATAGCAGCATTCCTGAAACAAGTTTGAAGCCTCCAAATGTGACAATTCTGAAGGACAATATTCATTGGATGAATGCTACAGCACATTTAAAGAAAATAAGTCCCCCTTACCTTATCATCATAGCACATATTACCGGGAAACTTAAATACTAGTGTTATGAACAAGAAAAAAAATCTAGGAAAGGATGCAATTGAGGGCAGGAGAGGAAAAGATGAGTTTTGCACAATATTTAGTTTGAGGTGAGAAGAATACATAAGCCATGCTTTGAACATAACAAAAGATATAAGAATAGCCAAACATTCTGGAAAGAAATATGGATTTATGTGAAGAAAGTAGCTAAAACATCTATATACACTAACCCAGAGATTTCTTTACTAGGTATATACCAGAAAGAGGTCGATAAAAAAGAAAGCCCCATAGACACCAAGATATGTATAGGAGCACCTCTGTGTAGCAAAGATGTAGAAACAAAGTAGATGCCCATCAACTGGGGAACGACTAAAGAAACTGTGGTACATGAATGTAATTGTATATTATCATGCTATAAGAAATGATGAATAAAATTAACACAAAGAAGCATGAGATTCATATGAGCTGATGTAAAGTGAAGTAAAAAGAAACTAGAAAAACAATATACACAATGATTACTAAAATGTGAATTGAACAAACAACTAAAAAAACAAAATAACAGAAAGTAAATGCTGCAGAACTATAATGACCAAGTCTGACCCCAAAATAGAAATCTGAAAAGACAACTCCCCCATTTCTTTGCAGACTTGTGAAACATAGGTGTGAGCCATTGCATATAACATCAAACTTCTGCAATATGGTGGGTAATTTTGCTGAACTTTTTTCTTACTTTAAAAAAAAATCTTTACTATTAGGAATAGCTCTCTGGAAGGAGTGACATAAAATATATAATGTGGAATGAAGGATCTGCAAAAAACAATAAAATATGTTTTAAAATATGAGCCTAGTAAATCCTAGTCAACAGTCATTTTTATCAAAATTCAGAAGTTAAAATTAAAAATATGTACTATACTTTATAGTCAAATAGTCTTTTATGTATTACTTCATTCTGTATATATATATATATAGTAAGTAAGAGTTTTTCTATTAACATGTACTATACTATATTGGAGAAGGCAAATCTTTTATGCCCTAATTTATAATTATGTTGCAATTTTATAATTATGAGTACTAGCACTAATTAAAGCTAACATTTATGTAGCACTCTAAGGTTTAAAAGGTGCTTTACATACATCATCTCATTTGATCCTCCCAACTACCCTGTGAGCTAGGTATTATTATTATTATTATTATTATTATTATTATTATTGTTTCTATTTTATAGATAAGGAAACTGAGATTAAGTTACTTGTCCAGGGTCCCATTGCTATTAAACATCTGAGGCAGGATTTGAACTCAATCCTCCCAGACTCCAAAGCCTAACTCTCTATCTGCTATGTCAGAGGTGTTAAACTTGTGGCCCATGGGCCATATGTGGCCTACAACACTCCCAAGTCTAGCTTGATCCAGATTAAATTTTAATTGGGGAATATTTAACCAAATAAATAAAGTATAATAAAACAGATAATATCATATCTTAAAACTAGGCAAATATGTGGCCCACAGGGTTCATCATCATGCATGGATCAGCAGCCCCCAAATCTCTATTTAGGTTTGACACCAATGCTCCAGGTAACTTTCAAAGACTATAAGTTTCAGAGAAAGTGCCAATTGCATTAGAACATGGAGTTTCTGTTTACATTCCTGTGTGGAAAGATGATGTTTATAACTCATGAGACCTTTGTTAGCATTAGGATTGTTGGAGGGAAAAAATTATATGTATGTATATATAGATAGATAGAGAAATAGATGGCTGAAGGGGAGAGGGAATAAGTGAATCTTGTTCTCTTCAGATTTGGCTTAAGGAGGGAATAACATACACACTCAATTGGGTATGGAAATATACCTTACCCCACAGGAAAATAAGGGGGGAAAGGGACAAGAGAGCAGGGGGATGATAGAGGGAAGAGATTGGGGGAGGGGATAATCAGAAGCAAACACTTCTAAGGAGGGACAGGGTCAAAAGAGAGAATAGAATAAATGGGGGTGGGATAGGATTAAGGGCAATATATTTAGTTTTTCACAACATGACTACTATGGAAGTGTTTTGCATGACTACACACGTATAACCTGTATTGAGTTACTTGCCTTCTCAATGAGAGTGGGTGGGGAGGGAGGAAGGGAGAAAATTTGGAACCCAAAGTTTTAAAAATAAATGTTAAAAACTGTTTTCACATACAACTGGGAAATAAGACATACAGGCAAAAGGGTATAGAAATCTGTCCTGCCCTACAGGAAAATTGAAAGGTATGGGGATAAAAGAAGGGGGGGCAGAGATAGAAGGAAGGGCAGATTATGGGAAGGGGTATTCAGAATGCATGCCATCTTGGGGGGGAGAAAATTTGGAACTCAAAATCTTGTGGAAGTGAACATTGAAAACTAAAAATAAATAATTTTTTTAAAAAAAAGAAGTTGGAGTTTCCTCCCTTAAGATTTCCCTATGACAACGAAATTACAATGTAATCCTATCCCTATCCCCAGTGCTTAGCACAATACTTTGAATATAGTAAATATCTAATAAATACTTTTTCATTGATCCACCATTAATAATGAAACAACTGAAATTTCATCATTTCCCTGAGAGAAACAGAATGTATAGGGGTCTTATCAAAGCTTTTCTTAACTTAATTATATGTCCCCTATTTTCCCAAAAGATTTTTTTCCCAAGAAAATGAAAGCACCATGACTCCTATACTTCTACAAATCTGTTTCCAGTGATGTAAATAGACTATTTCAACTATTCAGATCACAACCTCTGTAGCCATACCTCTTTATTTGGTGATGAAACTTTGTTCACAGCAATCCATACAACATAATACTCTACACTCGTTAAATAAATTAATGAAACTACTGGCATACAGAGATTGAAAGACCCCTACATATACCAAAATGTTCATAGTGGCACATTTCTGGTAGCAAAAAGCTAGAATCAAAGTGTCCATCACACTGTGGCATATGAATGTAGTAGCCTACTATTGTATTGTAAGAAATGATAAATAAGGAAAATTCGAGGAAACATAAGAAAATTTATAGAAACTAAATTAGATCAAAGCAGAAATAGAATGAGAAACATGACTATAGTGACACAAATCAGAGATGTCAAATACACGGCATGACCCACCAGCAAGTACAGCCTTAACCAGATTAAAATGTAAATGGGAAATATTTAGCAAAATAAATAAAAATATAATAGAAAATAAGTAATATGGATAATGTTGATATAAGGGTATTCTAAGTTAATATGAAGACTTCAGGGATATATAGTTTAGTGGGCCCATTTCTATTTGAATTTGATACCACTGGCATCAAATAAACAAAAGTCATATCAGAAGATAGTTGAATCCTTATTAATTTTAGTGACCAATCTTAGTCCCAGAGAATGAATGATCAAACATATTTCCTTCTTCTCAATAGAGAGATGAGGAGTAACACAATATTGCACAGTCATCTTATTATGGGGTTTTGCTTAACTTTTTGCTTAACATTCAGTGGAGATGGTTTATTGAGAAATGAGAGCAATATAAAAAGAAAAAGTCAAACATTAAACTTCTAAAATATAAGTTCATTGATAAAAATATATCTTCTAATGCTTAAGTTCAGTGCCTGACACTTAGTATGAATTTAACAAATGTTTATTACTGACTGAAGATAATACAGTACTTCTATTTCCTCCCTAAGTGTTTCAAGACCTAAGAATTATTGCTTACATTATTAAATATAAAACCCAATTCTGCAGTAGTAACATAGGAATATCATATGTCTATTTTGTGGAATTTAAATGTCAATAATTAGGTTTAATTATTTGGGGCATATGTTTGTATAATTATAACCAAGCTGAATTTTTATAGTTTATTGTTCAATTTATAGAAACATGAAAGAATAACATCATTACTCACCTAAGCACAGCTATTAAAGGTGCATATATTGAATCTCCATCATAAACATACATATGGTCCCAACTACATTCTGTAGCAAAATGATTGAATCTTAATCTTAGGACTGCATTTGGACTGGAAAAAATTAAATTAGTTCAAGATTAATTGATTCAATAGATAGATACTCTAATTAGCAGCGCTGTAACAATATCAACTTTATAGCTACTGTCCCAAATGACTAAATTCAAGTCAAATGCTATATTGTGAACAAATTTAAAGACAACAGAATCACTCAATCTAAGTGAAAATGAAATTTTTGAATAGTTTTTCATTACATAATTCTTTTCAAAACTAAAATTACTTTTATTCATTACATTGTACATAATTAGCAATACTTGTCTTTCTAAAGCTGCCCTTTCTTAAACTAATAGGAAAAATAACAACCATTTACTTAAAAGTTAAGTAAGAAGGCATGGCAGTTAATGCTTTTTACTGTTCACAGGCACAAATTTCAAAAACTAGAAAATGACTCCAAAAACTATTAAGACAAGAACATAATCAAATATCTCTACTGATTTCTAAAGAGTTCTAAAATTACAATAAATAAATGTATTCAAAAATTTATGATGCTATAAATTTCTATGGAACTTTTTTCATTGAAGAGATGTCACAAGAACTTGACAAATTGTAGTTCCATTACCCAACCTGATGTGCCATTCAATAAACTAATGAACTGAGGCACACCAAAAAAATTCACAAAAAAATTAAGTAGCATCTCTTTTGAAAGACTTTATTAGAACAAATAAAAAGGAAATTATTTCTTCTAGTACCCATTACTCCAAGAAGACAAAGTTCTAAAATATAAAATGCAAGAAAGACACAAATAAATTCACAGAAAGAGAAGTTAGAAATGTCCAGATTCCATCTCCAACCTCTGACAATAACACCAAAAGGAGAAAATATTCTCCCCAAAAATGCCTCTTGGTTCTGCTGTACCAGTGTCAGAGATGGAATGCTGAACTTTTTGTCATGGCAAAGAACTGGAAACAAGACAGACATCAATAAATTGGGAAATGGCTGAACAAATGTGAATCCAATGGAATTTTACAGCAACATAAGATTATGAATATGACAGATTGAAAAGAATGTGGAAAGGCTTATACAAACTGATTAAAAGTGAAGGAAGCAGAACTAAAAGAATAATTTTCAGGATAGTGAAAAAATATAAAACAAATCTCAAAGACTTCAAGACTTCAAAAAAAGTAGCAACCAATCATGACTTCAAGAAACTAATTGTAAAGCATATTTTACACCTCTTGGTAGAGAGATGATAGATTAGATGTACATAACTTAATCTGCATTCTAAGGGCCTATATCTTGATTTGTTTTATGAAACTATACATGTTTGTTATAAGAGATCTTTTATTTGGGGGAAGGTAGGATGGTGGACAATGATACATAAAAAATAGGACATCAATAAAAAGTTCTGAAGTTCTTTTTTTTAACCTAGCACTTTTGAAAAATGCCTATTTTCCAAAAATATTATTCTGCTATTGTAAAGATCAACTAATAAACAGGACTATAGAAATCAGTATTTAATAAGTATATAGAACTATCTAAACTATAACTGATTATTTGTATTCATATGTAATATTAAGTTTATAATAAATATTTAATAAAAACATTTTAAAAGAATAAAAATGAAATACTGAACTGAACAGACCAGTGATTTATTCCAGAATGACATTTTGAAAGCTTTAATTTTTTAATCCATGAAGCACTATGTATTTTTTTACCCTGGGCAATAATAATTTTAAACAGTTCAAGAACTGGTCTTCTACCATAAGAAGAGTATTCAAAATATAGAAAAACATGTAGAAAAAATTATACTGTAACACATGAATTAATTTCCCCTTTACCATTAAAAACCAGATGCATTAATGGCAGCATATTAAAGGAAAGAATATTATATATTACATTGCTAAAGACTAGAACTGTCAGAATTTGAAACAGACATTTTATTTGTGCAGTCTTAACACTAAGATGTTTTAATGTTGACCTGTTCACTTACTTCTCATTTATCATCCAATAATACAGCAAGTCTACAATTCAAAATGCATACTTACTAGCCTTCAATTAGCCATGTACATTTAGTTTTGTATTTGTAATTAATTGGTCCATCTGTTAAATATCCAGAAGGCTCTGTTAATCTAGAAGAGAAAATAAAATCATAGAACCATGAAACAGACATAAAAGTGTTCTGAGTAGATATTGTAGTATAATGCATTTATCCATCAAGATAAAAAATTTATGACAATCAGTAATTAAAAAGTAAATATTCATTAAGAGAATCTGAAGGCAGGGATTGCTCCATTTTTGTCTTTGTGCCCCAGACACACAATAATTAGCATACAGTAGGCACATAATAAATGTTTGTTGATTGGTTTGGTTATTGTTTTCTGGGTTTTTTTCTGTTATTTGTGAGAGGAAGAGTGGCATAGTAAATAACAAGATAGCCTTGGAATCTAGAAAACTTGTGTTCAAATTCTGTCTCTGACAAATGGTAGCTGGTAGACCCGGGGCAAGTCACTTAGCCTGTTGATGTCCTAGGCAATTATAACTATAAACTATAAATGAATACTTAACTGCTTCAGTGGAGGGATTTACTATACTAGAATGTTCCCCAATTAAATAATAGCTCCAGATCAAAAACAAACAGAAATTCAGTATCCCTACTGGTCATACGAATCACTCATCTATGATAACTCTTCTTTCACCAGTATTTCTAATACAAATTTTCACCAATTTCTGATACATATGTGATAAAATTGAAGACAAATAGCATCATTATTCTTCAATCTCTCTCTTAAACCTCTTTCCATTAAGGTTATTATATTAAGTATTTTCCGTCCTACATTTCTTGGAACTGAAGAATATGAACAATTTCTTGTTTCATCCTTTATAAGAAAAATACTATTTAATAAGTACAGCATTTAATCTATGTATCATCTTCTTAAATATCATTATTTAGTAACAAAGTGGGGTTGTAGTACAAAGAACACCAAACTTGGAGTCAGTCAATAAACATCTATTAAGCAACTATTATGTGCCAGATACTGTGCTAAGGATTAGAAATACAAAGAAAGGTTAAAAAAAAAAACTCTGCCTTCAAGGAATTCACAGGAGATCTGGACCTTGTGAGTTATTCAGACAATACAGATCCCAAGGTAAATGTGAAATTTCCTAAATATCTGTCCAGCAGTCCATCTAAGCATCTTAACTTTCCTCAGGGAGGATAATGGATATAATAGGCTATTTGATATGATTTATGTGTTCTGTATTGGTTAATGTGTGCCTTTGAGTTCTTTTGTTCGTAAACATTTTCTGTGGTGGAGGAAACAAACAGCTCTTTATACCTGATATACATAGTATAAATGTGATACCTTTTTTTGCTTTTTTTTTTTAGAAAGGAATTTATTACCAAAATCTCGAGGAGATCCTAAACATGAGCCATAACTAAGCTTTGCTTTAGATTTTCTTGGGATTTTATTCTGGGAGTGGGGCAGAGAGATGATAAACCTGACCCCTCAGGATTAAACTGGACTCTTTTAATGCAGGGCTTTGAGGAAGGAAGCTTGCCAGGTTGTTCATGAAACCAAGCTGTGTCCTGTCCATGTCCTACCAATAAACCTCATGAATCACATGAGTTGAGAGGCTGGGGGATGATGGGAGCTGGGGAGAAGAGGATAATATGCTAATAGAAGATCATGCTGTGCCTCTGATTTGGCTTTATTAAAGCAAACTGTTCACATCTATTCAAAAATAGCCTTTTTCTTGGTTACCTGATACAAGAGGCTAGGGTGGTAGTTGTGTTGTTGCCAGATCCCAAACACCCCTATCAAATGCTAGGACTCCTGATTGACCAAGCATGGTTTAAAGTCCAAAAGCTTGTCTTTACTGGTAAAGGATTGTCCTACTTGGACCCTTGCCATAAGATGCCTAGAAGCTTCAAGTTTCAAAAGGTCCGTGAATGTTAGTAGAACTGATAGCCTAACCTTGGGTCTCCATTACTTCTAAGAAAGGGTCCAGAGCCTCTACAATTTCCTCCAAATTTGGGTCCACACCCGTATCATAAATACAGTGGGGAAAATGAATCTTAGATCTCACTGAGCTACTAAGTTGAGACATCAGCAGAAATATTAATATTCTACAGAAGCAAAACAGTAAAAGCAAGCTGCCTCACTTACACAGTAAAGGCAAATTGTGCTTGATGATCAGGGTAAATAGATATTGTAAAGAAAGAATTAAGCAAATCAATGGTCAATGTTTAAGTTCTTGCTCAATAAACACTAGCACAGTGGCCAGATAAGAGACCAGTACACTAAAAAGTGAGACTGCCCTATTAAAAACCATAGTAATAATAAGCCATATGGCATCAGATTCCTGGTCACACTTTAAAGCATCAAAGGGTAATTCAGTAACCTCCTTTACTCAAGATTCCTGTAAGCTTTTGCTGTCTTCAATTATTTCTGCTAATGTACCAGATAGATGGTAATGCTTCATATTTATGATTTTGGTTGGAAATGGCAATTAAAAAGGGACCTATATGGATGGCCCAGCATACCAGACTACCAGAAATGAAGGTACATGAAAGTCAAAAAAAGTCAATTAAATCAAGCCCTATTATAAATTCAGGAATAAAACAACAGGATATAGCAGCTGTGAGAGGGAACCTGTTGCTAATTTCAAGTTAATAAATTTACATTTAATAGTATGACTAATGTCCACATCCAGCCACAGAGAAGGTAATACACACAAAAAAGATGAGGTTTCCACAGATAAGAGATATCTCCAATTCAGTACCTAAAAGGGTGGAAAACATGGTGTACATTCTCACTGAACTAATTTGGACAAGGACATATATCCTGGGTCAGGCAGCAAGGGCTACATTTTAGTCTCTAGCTTTCTGGGTCCCCTAACTAAACTATGATTTTAAGAGTGCAGAGTAAAAGAAAGTTATATTGATCTAAGGAAAGGCAGATCTTTGCCTAGCTTATCCTTTCTTGTCCTTCCCACCTTGCTCTGGGAAATTCAAAAAAAAAAATCTTTAGTTAATTAGTCATCAATTTTGGCTTTAGGAATATTCATATAGATGCAGAGATTCCCAAAGCAGGCAATACCATCCCCTAGGACATGCTGGAATGATCCAGGTGGGGCAGTAGTTAACTCAGGTGCAATTGGGGGTGTTGAGTAAAAATAAGGAGGTAGTGGAAACATAAGGAAAGAAGAGAAAATAAGAAAATTTTGAAAAACTGTTTGTATAGGTTTCATCTATTGTGCAACAGAGTTAAAGTCATAGTGATTACATCATTTTCCAAAAAAACACACAAAATACAAGCTTATCAGTGGTTAAGTCTGGCAACAAATCTTTTGTTGTTGTTGTTGTTGTTTTCAACATTTACTTCCACAAGATTTTGAGTTCCAAATTTTCACCCCATCTCACCCCTCCCCCCACCCCAAGATGGCATGCATTCTAAATACCCCTTCCTGTAGTCTGCTTTCCCTTCTATCTCTGCCCCCCTTCTCTTATCCCTTTCCCCTTCAATTTTCCAGTAAGGCAGGATAGATTTCTGTACCCATTTCCTATATTTCTTATTTCACAGTTGCATGTGAAAACATTTTTTTTAAACATGTGTTTTTAAAACTTTGAGTTCCAAATTTTCTCCCTTCCTCCCTCCCCACCCACCCTCATTGATAAAGCAAGCAACTCAATATAGGCTATACTTGTGCAATTATGCAAAACACTTCCTTCTTAGACATGCTGTGAAAAACTAACTCTATTTCCCTTAATCCGATCCCACCCACCCATTTATTGTATTCTTTCTTTTGACCCTGTCCCTCCTCAGAAGTATTTGCTTCTGATTACTCCCTTTCCCAATCTGCCCTCCTCTGTATCATTCCCCTACTCTCTTGTCCCCGTCCCCCCCCCCCATTTTCCTGTAGGGTAAGAAAGATTTCCACACCCAATTGAGTGTGTATGTTATTCCCTCCTTAAGTCAAGTCCTATGAGAATAAGATTCACTCATTCTCTCTCACCTTCCCCCGTTTCCCCTCCACTGTAAGAGCCTTTTCTTTTCTGGTTTTTTTTTTTGGTGGGATAATTTACCCCATTGTTCTACCTCTCCCTTTCTCCTTCTCATAGTATATTCCTCTCTCACACCTTAATTTTATTCTCCAGATATGACCCCTTCATTTTCAACTCACCCTGTGCCCTCTATCTATCTATATCTATATATACATACATATAATTTTTTCCCCTCCAACTACCCTAATACTGACAAAGGTCTCATGAGTTACAAATATCATCTTTCCATGCAGGAATGTAAACAGTTCAATCTTAATAAGTCTCTTACGATTTTCTCTTTCTTGTTTACCTCTTCATGTTCCACTCGAGCCTTGTATTTGAAAATCAAATTTTTAATTCAACTCTGGTCTTTTCATCAAGAATGCTTCAAAGTCCTCTATTTCACTGAATTACCATTTTTTCCCCTGCAGGATTATACTCAGTTTTGCTAGGTAGGTGATTCTTGGTTGTAATCCTATCTCCTTTGCCCTCTGGAATATTATATTCCATGCCCTGAGGTCCCTTAATGTAGAAGCAGCTAAATCTTCTGTTATCCTGATTGTGTTTCCACAATACTTGAATTGTTTCTTTCTGGCTGCTTGTAATATTTTCTCCTTGACCTGGGAACTCTGGAATGTGGCTACAATATTCCTAGGAGTTTTCTTTTGGGGATCTCTTTCAGGAGGAGATTGGTGGATTCTTTCAATTTCTATTTTGCCCTCTGGTTCTAAAATATCAGGACAGTTTTCCTTGATAATTTCTTGAAAGATGATGTCTAGGCTCTTTTTTTTGATCTGGCTTTCAGATAGTCCAATAATTTTTAAATTTTCTCTCCTGGATCGATTTTCCAGGTCAGTTGTTCTTCCAATGAGATATTTCACAGTGTTTTCTAATTTTTCATTCTTTTGGATTTGTTTTACAGTGTCTTGATTTCTCATAAAGTCACTAACTTCCAATTGCTCTATTCTAATTTTTAAGGAAGTATTTTCTTCAGTAAGCTTTTGGACTTCCTTTTCCATTTGTCCAATTTTGCTTTTTAGGGCATTCTTCTCCTCATTGGCTTTTTGGACCTCTTTTGCCATTTGGGTTAGGCTATTTTTTAAGGTGTTACTTTCTGCAGTATTTTTTTGGGTCTCCTTTAGGAAGCTGTTGACTTGTTTTTCATGATTTTCTTGCATCACTCTCATTTCCCAGTTTTTCCTCTGTTTCTCTTACTTGCTTCTCAAAATCCCTATTGAGCTCTTCCAAGGCCTGGGACTGATTCATATTTTTTTTGGAGGATTGGATGTAGGTGCTTTGGCTTTGTTGTCTTCTTCTGGTTGTATGTTTTGATCTTCTTTGTCACCAAAGTAAGATAATACAGTCTGACTCTTTTTGCGCTGCTTACTCGTGATCCCAGCCAATTACTTGAGTTTTAAACTCTTTATTAAGGTGAAAGTCTGCTTCCAATGTGAAGAGTGAACTGCCCCAAGCTTCAGGGGTTTTGTGCAGCTGTTTTCAGAGGTACTTCTAGGGATCTGTAAATTTCCAGTTCTTCCAAGGTACTCTGATAAGGGGCGAGGTGTTTTCTCTCCACCACCACAACAAGCTCCACTGACACCAGCATTCCTCCTCGCCCCAGGACTGCCCCCAGACCTGTGACCCAGATACAAGCACCAGTAAAGCAAGAGATTCCTGCCTCAGCACTGGAAAAGAGAACCCTGCAATCCCACTCTGATCAGCCACTTGACTCCCCCTCAGTTTGTGGGCCAGAAGCTCAAGAAACAGTCGCTGCCCCGGGCCTCGCTCTGGACTTGCTGCTGAGACCTAGCTCCTCTCTCACTGCAGTCACAGACTTTTCCCACTGACCTTCTAAGTTGTCTTTGGTGTTCAGGGGTTAAGAAGTCTGGAAACCACCACAGCTGCCCATGATTCAGTCCTCTGAGGCCTGCTCCAGGTTCACTGCAGCCTGCGGCCCCACACCACACTGCACTCCTCTCCCAGCCCAGTGCGATATACCTTTGCAATCAACCATCCAGGTTGTCTTTGGCTGGAAATTTGTTTCACTCTGTCTTTTTGTAGGTTCTGCTGCTTTAGAATTTGTTTAGAGTCATTTTTTTAGGTATTTGGAGGGCTTTGGGAGAGAGCTCAAGATAGTCACTGCTTTCCCTCCACCATCTTGGCTCCACCCCCACTGGCAACAATTCTTAACAAGCAAGTGCTAGCAGGCAAATGTGTCCCACATTGTCAGGAAGTCCAGCATGCATCAGCAGGAATATGTGTGTGTGAAGACTTGTTTACAATACAATACTATATGTTTATATGATGCAATATTGTTTCATCAAAATTTCAATGCAGGACTAAAGCCCACAAGTTTACAATAAATTATTAAATTTAAGATACATCATTTTTAAAAATATATATTTTATATTTTTTAAAATGACACAAATTTTTAAAAAACTGTTAAAGAAAATATATTTCCAAGATGGTGTTAAGTAATTTTTTTTTTCAAAAAGGGGCAGTAGACCAAATAAGTTTGAGAACCTCTGACATAGAGGATGGAGAAAAATGATGCAATTCCTTCCTGTTAAACCCAGTGGCAATTAGGAACACACCAATATGTTCTCCCTTCAATAGTCCCTTCCCTCTGACTACTAAGGGCTCTTCAGAGATTGCTATGGTGTATAGGTGAACAACTTACGTGGCCTATAATTAGCAAATCCATTCCTATTGTTGACAGCAACAAACTGTTTTAGTCAGAAGGTACAAGGCAAACTATCTTCATAAAGTCTGCATGTTTAAAACATAATTTATATGGACCATCCAGGGTGCCTTGAGAGGATGGAAAGGAGAGAAGAAAGGGAGGAATATAAGAGAAGTACATAACTGATAAAACTTTTCATCCCCTTGAGTTTTAGCAGTTCCCTCATAAATCCAAAGCAGATCAATTTCCCCAAATTGCTTTCTGCCATATATTATAAATCCACTGGAAAACCTTCAAACCAAGCCCTTCATTAAAGCATTCACAGCCATATCCCTAGTTAGTAAGTCCAGAATAGCAGTATATGGGGGCTAAGAATCATGTATCCTCCTTACAGAAGCATATATTCAAGGTCTCCTTTGTTTTAAATTTTCATTGATATTGCTGATAACACATCTTCCTCTGCATTGGCTACCCTCACACCTGGCAAACCAAAGAATTTTTCTTGAACCATAGGCCAAATTGGTGTCCAAAGAGATCATTAGACTCTTGAAAAAAGAGATAGTATTGTCTTCCCAAATATAACTCCTCTGGAGCTCTGGGTCTGAATCCATACTGATTAGTGCCCCAAACCTCACCTCAGAAACTTGGCAAGGTTGTATTCTGACCTTCAATTCAGGTCTGTAAGCTGTATAGCTTGAACATGAACTCAAATTTCTGGTCTCCCAATATTTGGTTTTTATGGACCTAATCGAGATGTCAAAGTACAGGCTGGGACACTGCTGAATTCTCCTAACATTCTCCTCCAAACAACTTTAAATTATGCCTCAAATCAGGTCAGAAAGAGCCATTTTTCCAGCCCAGTAGGTCTACAGGAGAGGTCTGTAACACTAAAGTAGGCATAGGTCTAGAGTGTGGCAAGAGAACCAGCAGTGGGCCTTGGAGTAGGAGTGGCAGCAGCTTTAGGAACTCTCAGCCCAGAGACAGTAAGAGGGTCAGACAACTGCTCAGAAAGAGATTATAGCAGCCCCTTTGTAAGCTCAGGCTGATTGGCAACTCTACTGCCCATAAGCAGTTCCGGGTCACAGTTCAGGGCAGAGAGGAGCACTGGTGGTTAGGCACAAGGGAGCAGGGACCTTGGTGACAAGAGGGGCACTAGCACTTGCAGCTGCAAGGGAGCAGGAGCCCTTCCTGGGTAAATACCAGAGCACAGACCAGGAAAGCAGAGACCTCTCCCGGTATAACACTTCTCCCAAGACACCTGGGAAGCACTGAAAACTTCCAAACTCCCAAAACTAGTTCTGAAAACAGCAGCACAAAAAAGCCTGAAGCTCAGGATAGTGCCTCCACACCCAAGGTAAACAGAGTCCAACTTTAACATGAAGTTCAAAGTAAAGAAATGGACTGGGAAAATGAGCAAACATCAATTACAACAAAAACAGAACTTGACCATAAAAAGCAATTACAGTAGCAAGGAAATCCAAGACATAAACATAGAAGATGACAAGAATGTGAAGGCAGCACTGGCCCTGGATTCAGGAGGACCTGAGTTCAAATTGGGCCTCAGACACATAACACTTACTAGCTGTGTGACCCTAGGTAAGTCACTTAACCCGATTGCCTAGCCCAAAAAAAGAAAAAAGAAAAAGAATGTGAAGACAGCTACAAGCAAAGCCTCAAAGAAAAAATGATAAATGGACCCAAGGCCAGCAAGAAATCCTAGAAGAGTTAATGAAGGAGATAAGTGGTAGAAAGTGGTAAATTGGGAAAAGAAATGAATGATGTAAGAAAATTATGAAAAGAAAATTAACTGATTGCTAAAAGAGGCACAAAAGACACTGAAAAAAATAATAGCTTAAAAAGAAAAATTGGCCTAATGATAAAAATGGCACAAAAAAACACTGAAAAGAAAGAAATCCTTTAAAAGCAGAATAAACCAAATGGAAAAGAAGGTACAAAAATTCACTGAAGAAAATAATTCCTTAAAAATTAGAATCCAGCAAGTAGAAGCTAATGACACCATGAAACTTCAAAAAACAACAAAACAAAATCAAAAGAATGAGCAAATAGAAAATATGAAATATCTGACTGGAAAAACTGACATAGAATATAAATCAAAGAGAAATAATTTAAAAATTATTGGACTACCTGAAGCCATTATCCCAAAAAAGAGTTTAGACATCATATTTTAAGAAATTATAAAGGAAAACTGCCTCCATATACTAGATCTAGAGGGTAAAATATACTAATAACTTCCTGAAAAAGATTTCAAAATGAAAACTCCCAGGGATATAGCTAAATTCCAAAGCTCCCAAGTCAAGTAGAAAACACTGCAAGCAGCCAGAAAGAAACAATTCATATACCATGGAGCCACAATCAGTATCACACAAGATTTAACAGCTTCCATGTTAAAGAAGCAGAGGGCTTGGAAAATTTTTTTCCTTGAAGGCAAAGGATCTAGGATTACAACCAAGAATAACCCATCAAGAAAAACTGAGTAACTCCTTCAGGTGAAAAAAAAAAAATGGATATTTAATGAAGCAGAGGATGTCCAAGCATTCCTGATGAAAAGACCAGAGCTAATGAGAATATTTAACATTCAAACAGAAGACTCTAAAGAAGGTTGAAAAAGTAAACATGAAAGAGTAATCATAAGGAACCCAATAAAGTTAAACTGTTCATATTCCTATATGAGAAGATGATACATCTACCTCCTAAGAACTTTATCATTATTAGGGCAGTTAGAAGAAGTATACATAGACAGAGGGTGTGGGTGTGAATCAATTATGTTGGGATGATTTTTTTTAAATGTGGGGTGAGAAGAGGGATGCACTGGGAAAAGAGGGAAGGGAGAGGTGCAATAGAGAAAATTTTGTTGCATAAAAGAAGTGCTCAAGGAAGAGTTTTTATAATGGAGGGGCAAATGGGGAGGGGGGGATGACATACAATGCTTAAACCTCACTCTCATCAGAACTGACTCAAAGAGGGAAGAATATATACACACACACTCACACACACACACACACACACACACACACACACAGTTAAGTATAGAAATCTATCTACCCCAATAGGAAAATAGGAGGGAAAGAGGATAAGATACATTGGGTGAAGTTGCAGATGATAAAAGGAAAGGTGGATACAGGGAGGCAATGGGCAGAAGCAAAACAGACTTTTGAGTAAAGACAGGATAAAAGTGAGAAAAGGATAAATGTAAGAAAATTAGAATGAAGGGAAATACACAGTTAGTAATCATAACTGTGAACTTGAATGGGATGAGCTAACCCATAAAACAGAAGCAAACAGCAGAATGGATTAGAAGCTAGAATCCAACAATATGTTGTATACAGCAGACACACCCGAAATACAAAGACACACACAAAGTTAAAATAAAGGGTTGGAAAAGAATCTATTAGGCTTCAACTGAAGTAAAAAAGGCAGGGGTAGCAATCATGATCTCAGACAAAGCTAAAGCAAAAAGAGAATTAAAAGAGATAATCAGGGAATCTACATTTTGCTAAAAGGTACCACAGACAATGAAATAATATCCAAAAAATTTTGCACCAAGTTTCTCTAATAAAGACCTCATCTCTCAAATATATAGGGAACTTAGTCAAATTTATAAAAATAAGATCCATTCCCCAAATGATAAATGATCAAACTATATGAACAGGCAGTTTTAAGAAGAAATCAAAACTACCTATAATCATATGAAAAATGCTCTAAACCACTATTGATTAGAGAAAGGCAAATTAAAACAACTCCGAAGTGCCACCTCACACCTACCAGAAATGCCAAATGCTGGAGCAGATGAGGGAAAATAGGTACATTAATGAACTACTGATGGAGTAGTGACCTGGTACAACCACACTAGAGGATAATCAGGAACTGTGCCCAAAGGCTATAAAACTGTGCATACTTTTGATCCAGTAATTCCATTACTAGGTCTACACTCCAGACAGATTAAAGAAAAAGGGAAAGCACACATATGTCCAAAAATAGGTTTAGCAGCTCTTTTTGTAGTGGCAGAGAATTAGAAATTGAAGAGATATTCACCAATTGGGGAATGGCTAAACCAGTTGTGGTATATAATTGTGATGGAGTATTACTGTGATATAAGAAATGATGAGGGGCATGGTTTCAGAAAAACATGGCAAGACCTATTTGAATTGATGCAAAGTGAACTGAGATAAATCATTGTGCACAGTAACAATAATATTGTAATGATGATCAACTGTGAAAAACTTGACTACTCTGATCAATATAATGATCTAAGACAATTCCATAGGACTCATGATGAAAAATGCTATCCACCTCCAGAGAGAGAACTGATGAACTCTAAGCGCAAACTAAAGTATAATTTTCACATTTCTGTATTTTTTTCTGCTTTTTTATATGGCTAATATAGAAATATGTTTTACATGATTTCACATGTATAATTGATATCAATCATTTGCCTTCTCAGTGAGTGAGTGGTGGGAAGGAAGGAGAGAATCGGGAATTCAAAATTTAAAAAGACAAGAATGTCAAAAATAAATAAATGAATTTGTTTAGAATTTCAAAAACTAATGAAGATCTCTATTTCGGCTGCTACCAATTTGAACTGTGCCATAAGTTTGTCAGCTATAATTGCCAATAGCAACCTATAAACCCAATCTTAACATTCTCTAAATTTACCTCTAAATTTCCTCACATAAAGCAAAGATGCCAAGAAGCTTCAAATTGCTGCAGCTCCCTCAACTTTAGAAGAACTGAGAGGGTAGCTTGAGGCTTCACTCTTTAGAGCAGGGCAGTTCTCTCCAGTCCACTGCACTACAGGGCCTGGTGCTGCTTGGCCACATGGAATTAAGGATTTGAGGGTTTCCTTCCAGGTATTGTAACCACTAGTTCAGTGTTCTTATGCCTAGAAGTCCTCATGTGTAGATAAAGCATCAGTCAGTACCACCTTGTCAGTACCACCCCCTATATCAAGAAAAAACACACTTTGGTACATCTGAGAAAGAGTTAAATTTGCATTTAATTAAGCTACCATGGTTTATTGATAGTATAAAAATTAATCTGTTGGACAAAGGACAAAAAAAACACAGGAACTCTTTAATCTTACTATTACCTCAGTTTTCCTATGTCCTTATACTAAGAAATGGGATGGCACACAGTCTAGGAATAACTCAACCTTGCCCAGAACTGCAAGCTATATATGATTGGTCTGAGTTACTGTTTTTATATACAGACGTAGAAAAGGAAAAGGGGAATGTTAATGAAATGCCAACAGGCACCAGAGACAGAAAATACCTACACCTGCAGGTACATATACAATTTTTCTTTCATTTTTTATTATTTGTTACTAGAAATGGCAATGACCTGCTTGGTATGGAGATGGAGAAGGATATATTCAGAATGTGGGTGATGTATAAATAAACAAAAGTTACATATACAAGTAGAAAAGTTCAAGACACAAACACAGAAGAAGAAAAAATTATTCCAAAATATCTACAACTAAAGTTTCAAATGAGGCTTGGGCATCAGTTCAAATAGAATTCCTAGAAAATATGAAGTAAGAATTTTTTAAAAGTTAGAAAACTATTTTATAAATGAAATGAGTGCTAAAGGAAATGACTGGAAAAGAAATGAGAGTGCTTGGGGAAAATGGAAAAGAAAAGAGAACACTAATGGAAAAAAACAGAAAGAGAATTAACAGCTTAGCACAAAAGGTACAAAACTTTACTCAAGCAAAAAACTCCTTGAAAATTAGAATAGATCAAATAAAAGCTAATGATTCCATAAGACAACACAAAATATTAAAATCTAAAGACAAAAAATTAAAAAGAAAAGATAAAGTATCAATTATTAAAAATAAATGATCTGACCAAAGAGAAAGAAATTTAGAATCATTGGACTCACTAAAATCCATGACAAAAAGAGAGACAGAGACAAAGAGTTCATGCCGAGGTGCCTTTATCATGCAAAACTACCAAAAGATTACTTTATAGAACTACAAGGAATAATAAAATACATGTAGAAGAACCAAAGGTCAAGAATATCAAGGAAAAATTAAAAATATGGGAAGAAAGCAGGCCTAGCTGTGCCAGTTTTCAAGCTGTACTAAAAAATGATAATTTTCAAAACAATTCAGTACTAGATCAAAAAGGAGAGATTGATCAATGGAACAGAGTAGGTATACACCTAATACTAAACAAATTGTAGTACTTGAATGTGATGAAATACTATTGTGTTGCAAGAAAAAAATGGTTTCACAAAGACGTGGAAAAAATCATATGAACTTGCATGCAGAGTAAAGTAAGCAAATCAAGAAGAATAATTTATTTACTATAACATCACTATTACAAAAATAAATTTTAAAAGATTTAAGAACTTCAATCAAATAAATGACCAACCATGATTCCAAAAGATTTATAAAAATGAATTCTGGCTATGACAGAGACATGATCAGCTAATATGCAAAATAATATGTGTGTTTTAAATATCACAAATGTGGGATTCTCTTTTTCTTGAAACAAAGAAAAGAGTTCTGTTTTTCTTTTTCAATGGGAATGAGAAGAGGACAGGGAAAGAAGATGGATTTCATCAATTACAAAAAATTAAACTAAAAAGAGTTCAAGTGAATGCAACTGAAGTTATAAAGGAAACAGTTAACTGGGGAAAATCTTTGCAGAAAGTTTCTCCGATAAAAGTTTGATTTCTAAGACATATGAGGAAATTATTTCAATGTACAAGAATAAGTCATTTCCCAATAGACAGTTATTCATTGGTCTAGCCATTGTAGAAAGCAATTTGGAACTATGCCCAAAAAATTATTAAACTGTGCAATTCACTTGACAGAGCCACACTACTGTTACTAGGCCTGTAATGAAAAGAGATCAAAGAAAGATGAAAAGGACTCATGTGCACAAAAATATGCATAGCAGCTCTTTTTTCTAGTGGTTAAAAATTGCAAACTAAGAAAGTGCTCTGATTAGAGAACGGCTGAACAAATTATGTTAGATGAATGTAATAGAATGTCATCATACCATAAGAGATGACAACAGGGATGTTTCCAGAAAACCCTGGGAAGACTTGTATGAACTAATGCAAAGTGAAGTGAGCAGAATCAGAAGAATAATTTATATAATAATAGCAACTTCGTAAAGATAAACAACTTCAGAAAACTTTAGAACTATGATAAATGCAATGACCAACCACAACTCCAAATGATGGATGATAAAGAATGCTACCCATCTATTAACAGAGAGATGACAGTCTCAAAATACAAAATGATATGTACATTTTGACATAGTCAATGTGGGAATTTATTTTGGTTGATTTTTTTGCTTTCTATTTGTATTACTATTAATTTATATATTTATATAAAATATATTACATAGAATATATATTTATTATATAACATGTAATATATTATATTTACATGTTTACATATACTATATAATATTTTGTATTGTTATTTATATTTTATTATATTCTATTTTGCTTGATATTTCTTAAAGGAATTTTCTTTTTCTCTTTTTAAGAGGGAAGTTGAAATGAGAAAAGAAATGCCTGTTCATTGAAAAAAATTAAATAATTTTAAAAAGAGAAACTGAGGGCCAACATTATATGTAAGGGATAAAAGGCTAGACATCTTTTACAACAAAATTATGCTTAATGATTCCATTATCATCAATAAATGACTTACATGGTGCTAGAAATGCTAACTGTAACAATAAATAGAAAAAATAAATCAGAGTATGCATAGCCAAAGAGGAAAAGAACTGACTGCTTTTCGTAACTGATATAATAGTCTACATAGAGAATCAACTAAAAATTAATTGAAATATTAGCTGTGGCATAGTAGCCGGGTATAAAATAAATCCACACAAAGCACCATAATTTCTGTAAGTTAGCAAAAATATTTTCTAATTACCAGGATTTCATTAGAACATAAGTCCCTTGAGAGCCAGGGCTGTCTTTCTTTTTGCTTATATTTATATCCCCAGCACTGAAGCACAATCTCTGGCACATAGTTAACAATTAATAAAGATTTTTCACATGATTAAAAACCAAGAAGAAAGATACAGAAAGGGAAATCCCATTTAAAAAACTATAACAAAATACTTACAAATCATCCTGCTAAAACACAGAGTAAACATATGAATACCACTACAAAATACTCTTTGCAAACAAAAAAAGACTTAAAAAAAACAGAAACATTTACTGCACATTAGTAGATCATTGAAACATACTAAAATGATAATAGGAGCTACATGAATTTATTTATTCAATGCCATACCAATCAAATTACCAAAGGTTAACTTTGTAGAGTCAGAAAAAAAAATAATAATGAAATTCATGTGGAGGAACAAAAGGTCAGGAATCTCAAAGGAAATAATAACAAAGAAAAAAGAAAAAAGAAAGAAAGCAAAAGACCCCAGTACTAGTAGATCTCGATATAACAGTGGCATTCATCAAAACTATCAGGTACTAGTTTTATTAAAAAATAGAGAGAAAAATCGGTGGAATATATTATTTATATGCAATACAGAAGCAAAAGTAATTAATAGTCTAATGTTCAATAAGCCTCAAGATCCCAGCTTCAGAATTAAGAACTCATTATTTGATAAAAACTGCTTGAAAAGTAGTCTGACAGAAATTAGGTATATACCAATACCGCATACTACATATGATAATAAGCTCCAAATGGTTAAATAACTTAGGTGGTCACATCCTAAACAAATAAGAGCACCAAGAAAGAAAATATCCTTAATGACCATGGCTAGGTGGATGAGAAAGCAGAGTTAAGATGGTGGAGTAGGATGAAGAACAGCTAAGCTCTCTCTACCAAAATCCTCTAAGCAGATCTAGAAAACATACCAGATGGGGAAATCCAAGAAAAAGTCACAACAAATCATTTTTCCAACCAAGGTTGGCACAGGGAGACAGACAGAGAAGTCTGTGGACACTGGAGATGGAATCTAGCCAGGAGCTCACTGTACTCCAGTGCCCAGGAACTGAAATAGGACAAGGGTGTGCACTGAGCAAGAGAAGGTCCAAGACCCATACTAGGGTACCACGACCTCATTCAGGGTACGGGAAAGGTGACAAATGATGTAGACTGAGGAAGGAACCTGTGCCCAGGAGTGACAGTGCAGGATGAAGAGCGCAGTTTCTGGTCCTGGGCTGTATATGGAGACAAGTAAATTCAGATGTAAGCAATCTCAGCATTCCCCAAACCCCAGGAACAGAGGAGGGTCTCAGTCCCAATTTCTAGCCCAATCTGAAGTCTGCAGAAGAACTTTCAAAGCAGGAATCCCAGACCACAGAAAAGCTTACAGATTTTTTCAGTTTGAATTTCATAGATGGCTGAGAGTGGCTGTGTCCAACAGAAGTCTACTATTGCTCAGACCCAAACCTAGGTCAGAAACTTGGAGAGCCAAAACTGGGATGGAGTGAGGCACAGTTATCAGCCTTTATCCTGGATCAGACTACTTTGAAAGTTCACAAGTCCCCAGCCTAAACTGTCCCTGAGAGCTTGAAATAACACAATGCTCAGTACCTCCAAAGTTCAGACCTTCCATCTAGAAGAGCACAGTGGCCAGCCCCAACATCAAGTCTGAAGTTAGGAAATAGGCCAGAAGAATGTGTAAACAAACAAACAAAAAAATAGAATTCCACCATAAAAATCTAGTATGGTTTCAGGGACACTCAAGGCACAAACACAGAAGAGAATGACTCCAAAATATCTACAAGCAAAGCCACATGAGTCATAAACTAGAACACCTGAAAGAGATGAAGCAACAGTTTAATTTTTTATGAATGAAATGAGAATGCTAGGAGAAAAAGTTTGTTTTGCTTGACTATACACATACATAACAGGGTGGGTTGTTTTCCTTTCATTCTCATGGATGAGGAAAGAGAAATGAAAAAGAAAGATTTTTGCTGATTAAAAAAACTTAACTTAAAAATTATGGACTCTTGGATAGAGGAAGAGTCCATAACCAAACTAGGTGAAGATCATAGAAGGTAAAATGGATAATTTGGATTACATAAAATTTAAAAGGTTTTGCTCAAACAACAGCAATGTAGTTAAAATTAGAAGGGAAAGTTAATTGGGGGAAATATTTATAGAAAGCTTCTCCTGAAAAGAACTCATCTCTAAGATATATAAGGAGATGATTCTCCAAATGATAAATGGTCAGGGAATGTAAATAAGCAATTTTCAAATAAATAAATTTAAGCTGTCAACAGCTTAATGAAAAAAAAATCCTCCAAATCAGCACAATTAGAAAAATTAAAATTAAAATAACTCTGAGTCCTACCTCATAGCCATCAGATTGGCAAAGATTACCAAAAAAAAGAAAGAAAGAAAGAAAAAAACACAATTATTGCAGAGGATATGAAAAGAGAAGCATACTAATGCATTGCTGGTGGAGCTGTTAATTAGTGCAGCCATCCTGAAAGTAACTATAAATGATACCCCAAAACTCACTAAAATGTATGTATCTTCAGACCCAAAAACATGACTAATGGTCCTATAACCCAAAGAGATAAAAGAAAGAGGGGGAAAGAGTCATATGTAAATATATATATATATATATAACAGCTCTTTTTGTTATAGCAGAGAACTAGAAACTAAGGGAGCTTTCATCAGTTGAGAAATGGCTGAGTAAATCATGGTTTTTGAATGTAATGAAATATAGGTATGCTATAAGAAATTGTGAAAGGGGAAGGTTCAAGGAAACCTGAGAAGACTTGTACAAACAGATACAGAGTAAAGTAAGTAGAACTCAGAAAACAGGGGCAGCTAGGTGGCGCAGTGGATAGAGCACCAGCC
This sequence comes from Vombatus ursinus, assembly GCF_900497805.2. Classification (NCBI taxonomy): domain Eukaryota; kingdom Metazoa; phylum Chordata; class Mammalia; order Diprotodontia; family Vombatidae; genus Vombatus; species Vombatus ursinus. The sequence goes on from NW_020948983.1 coordinate 5,793,719, forward strand.
CCAAAGTCAGGAGACCTGAGTTCAAATACGGCCTCAGACCAAACACTTGACACTTATTAACTGTGTGACCCTGGGCAAGTCACATAACCCTAATTGCCAGAAGAAAAAAGAACTCAGAAAACAATTTTTAAGACAATATTATAAAGATAAACAATTCTGAAAGCCTTAAGAACTAATGCAATGAGGACCAATGAAGCAGAATGCTACCTATTTCCTGAAAGAAAGGTGATGGAGTAGGGAAAAGTCAAGATGACAGAGAGAAGTCAGAAAGTTGCCTGAGCTCTCCTCAGTTTCCCTTAGAAACAACATTAAATCAAGCCTCTAAAAGAATTCTGGAGCCATAGAATCCACAAAAAGACAGAGTGAAACAATTTTCTAGCCCAAGATAACTTAAAAGGACTGCAGGAAAGGTCTGTCTCACTTGGGTAAAAGGAGAGCAGAATCCACTGCAGACAGTGTTTGGGCAAGGCAGCTGGAAGTTCTTCACCACAGCATACATTAGCACCCAAGAAATAAGAGAAAGAGAAAGGGCACAACAAGCATTACTAAGCTGAGCCACCCAATTGCAATGGGCAAGCCACCAGCTCCACAGGCCCTAACACAGAAAGCCAGGGACCAGGCCCCTGGCCCCACATGCTTGGGACATTGCCCCCCAATACCCCAGGAGAAGAGCCCAACTTTTAAAAATGAAGAAGAAACAAAAAAGAGTCCTGACCATAGAAAATTACTATGGTGAAAGAGAAGACGCAAACACAAACTCAGAAGACAACAATGTCAAAATGCCTACATGCAAAGCCTCAAAGGGGAATATGAATTGGTCTGAAGCCCAAAAAGTCCTCTAGGAAGAGCTCAAAAAGGATTGTAAAAAGTAAGGGAGGTAGAAGAAAAATTTGGGAAAGAAATGAGAGTTATGCAAGATAATTATGAAAAAAAGAGTCAACAGCTTAGAAAAGAAAGCCAAAAAACTGGCTGAAGAAAACAACTCCTTAAAAAAACAGGGGTAGAGTCAAGATGACTTGCTTGAGCTCTCCCTCAAACCCCTCCAAATACCTACAAAAAATGGCTCTAAACAAATTCTAAAGCAGCAGAACCCACAAAAAGACAGAGTGAAACAAATTTCCAGCCAAAGACAGCCTGGATGTTTGATCAGAAAGGTATATTGCACCAGGCAGGGAGAGGAACACAGTTTGGTGTGGGTGCACAGGCCACAGCGAACCTGGAGCAGGCCTCAGAGGACTGAATCATGGGCAGCTGTGGGAGTTTCCAGACTTCTCAACCCACAAACACCAAAGAAAACTTAGAAGGTCAGTGAGAAAAGTCTGTTTCTATGATGGTGAGAGAGGATCACGGGGTCCCAGCCTCATTCCTTGGGGTGGTGGCTGCTTCCTGAGCTTCCAGCCCACAGACTGAGGGGAAATAGAGTGGCTGATCAGAGGGGGATTTTTGCAGGGATCTCTCTGCTGGTGCAGGATTCTCTTGCTTTGCTCATGCTTGGATCTGGGTCACAATTCTGGGTGGCAGTCCTAGGGTGAGGAGGAGCACTGGCGTGGTAGAGCTTGTAGTGGCTGTGGAGAGGAAACCCTCCTCACAGTTCCAAGACAGAAAAGAGTGCTCATAGACCACAGCACAGGCCAGGAAAGGAGTAAACACCTCGCCCTTGATCATAGCACCTTGGAAGAACTGAAAATTTATAGGTTCCTAGAAGTATCTCTGAAAAGAGCTGCACAAAACCCCTAAAGCTTGGGACAGTACATTCTCCACACTGGAAACAGACTCCTACCTTAACAAAGGTTCTATAACTCAAGTAATTGACTGAGATCATGAGCAAGCAGTGCAAAAAGAGTCAGACTATATTATCTTACTTTGATGACAAAGAAGATCAAAATATACAACCAGAAGAAGACAATGAAGCCAAAGCTCCTACATCCAAAGACTCCAAGAAAAATATGAATTGGTCCCAGGCCATAGAAGAGCTCAAAAAGGATTTTGAGAGGCAAGTAAGAGAAGTAGAAGAAAAACTGAGAGTGATGCTAAAGGAGACCCAAAAAAATACTGAAGAAAATAACACCTTAAAAAATAGCCTAACCCAAATGACAAAAGAAGTCCAAAAAGCCAATGAGGAGAAGAATGCCCTAAAAAGCAAAATTGGACAAATGGAAAAGGAAGTCCAAAAGCTTACTGAAGAAAATACTTCCTTAAAAATTAGAATGGAGAAATTGGAAACTAGGGACAATTTGAGAAATCAAGGCACTGTAACACTAATCCAAAGGAATGAAAAAAATAGAAGAGAATGTGAAATATCTCATTGGAAAAACAACTGACCTGGAAAATAGATCCAGGAGAGAGAACTTAAAAATTATTGGACTATCTGAAAGCCAGATCAAAAAAAAGAGCCTAGACATCATCTTTCAAGAAATGATCAAGGAAAATTGCCCTGATATTTTAGAACCAGAGGGCAAAATAGAAATTGAAAGAATCCACCAATCACCTCCTGAAAGAGATCCCCAAAGAAAAACTCCTAGGAATATTGTAGCCAAATTCCAGAATTCCCAGGTCAAGGAGAAGATATTGCAAGTAGTCAGAAGGAAACAATTCAAGTACTGTGGAAACACAATCAGGATAACACAAGATTTAGCAGCTTCTACATTAAGGGTCCAGAGGGCATGGAGCATGATATTCTGGAGGGCAAAGGAGTTAGGACTACAACCTAGAATCACCTACCCAGCAAAACTGAGTATAATCTTTCAGGGTAAAAAAATAGTCATTCAATGAAATAGGGGACTTTCAAGCATTCCTGTGGAAAAGACCAGAGCTGAATAGAAAATTTGACCTTCAAATACAAGATTCAAGTGAAACATGGAAGAGGTAAACAGGAAAGAGAAATCATAAGAGACCTATTAAGGTTGTACTGTTTACATTCCTGCAGGGAAAGATGATATTTGTAACTCATGAGTCCTTTGTCAGTATTAGGGTAGTGGGAGGGAAAAAATTATATGTACATATAGATAGATAGAGGGCACAGGGTGAGTTAAAGATGAAGGGGTGATACCTGGAAAATAAAATTAAGGGGTGAGAGAGGATTATACTGGGAGAGGGAGAAAGAGAGAAGTAGAATGAGGTAGAATATCTCACATGAAACAGACAAGAAAAGGCTTTTACAGTGAAGGGGAAATGAGGGAAGGTGAGAGGGAATGAGTGAATATTATTCTCATAGGATTTGGCTTAAGGACAGAATAACATACACAATGGGGTATGGAATTCTATCTTACCCTACAGGAAAATAAGGGGGAAAGGGGACAAGAGAGCAGGGGGTTGATAGAGGGGAGGGCAGATTGGGGAAGGGGATAATCAAAAACAAACACTTCTGAGGAGGGACAGGGTCACAAGAGAGAATAGAATAAATGGGTGGAGTGAGATAGGATGAAGGGAAATACACTTAGTTTTTCACAACAGGACTACTATGGAAGTGTTTTGCATGATTACACATCTATAACCTGTACCAAGATGCTTGCTTTTTCAAAGAGGGTGGGTGGGGAGGGAGGAAGGGAGAAAATTTGTAACCCAAAGTTTTAAAAACACATGTTAAAAATAAAAAAATAAGAAATAAAAAAAAAACAGAACTGGCCAAATGGAAAAAAAAAATATCCAGTGAAGAAAACAATTCTTTTAAAAGTAGAATTGGCCAAATGGAAAAGGAGGTACAAAAGCTAACTAAAGAAAATAATTCCTTAAAAATTAGAATGGGGGGGTGGGCAGAGCCAAAATGGCAGGGGGAAAGCAGTGACTTCCTAGAGCTCTCCCCCAAATCCCTCCAAATCCCTACAAAAAATGGCTTTCAGCAAATTCTAAAGCAGCAGAACCCACAAAAACAAATAGAGGGCACAGGGTGAGTTGAAGATGAAGGGGTCACATCTGGAGAATAAAATTAAGGGGTGAGAGAAGATTATACTAGGAAAAGAAGAAGGGGAAAGGTAGAACAGGGTAAATTATCTCACAAAAAAACAGAAAAGAAAAGGCTCTTACAGTGGAGGGGAAATGGGGGAAGGTGAGAGGAAATCAATGAATCTTATTCTCATAGGATTTGACTTAAGGAGGGTATAACATACACACTCAATTGGGTATGGAAATCTGTCTTACCCTACAGGAAAATAGGAGGGGAAGGGGACAAGAGAGAAGGGAGATGATAGAGAGTAAAACAAATTTCCAGCCCAAGACAACCTGGATGGCTGATCAAAAAAGTATATTGCGCTGGGCTGGGAAATGAAAAATTAGAAAAACAATGTGAAATATCTCATTGGAAAAGCAACTGACCTGGAAAATAGATCCAGGAGAGAGAACTTAAAAATTATTGGACTATCTGAAAGCCATGATCAAAAAAAGAGCCTAGACATCATCTTTCAAGAAATGATCAAGGAAAACTGTCCTGATATTTTAGAACCAGAGGGCAAAATAGAAATTGAAAGAATCCACCAATCTCCTCCTGAAAGAGATCCCCAAAGGAAAACTCCTAGGAATATTGTGGCCAAATTCCAGAGTTCCCAAGTCAAGGAGAAAATATTACAAGCAGCCAGAAGGAAACAATTCAAGTATTGTGGAAACACAATCAGGATAACACAAGATTTAGCTGCTTCTACATTAAGGGACTGCAGGGCATGGAATATAATATTCCAGAGGGCAAAGGAGATAGGATTACAACCAAGAATCACCTACCCAGCAAAACTGAGTATAATTTTTCAGGGGAAGAAATGGTCATTCAGTGAAATTGAGGACTTTCAAGCATTCTCAATGAAAAGACCAGAGTTGAATAGAAATTTTGACTTTCCAATACAAGACTCAAGTGGCAAATGAAGAGGTAAACAGGAAAGAGAAATCATAAGAAACTTATTAAGGTTGAACTGTTTACATTCCTGCATGGAAAGATGATATTTGTAACTCATGAGACCTTTGTCAGTATTAAGGTAGCTGGAGGGAAAAAATTATATGTATGTAGATAGATAGATAGATAGATAGATAGATAGATAGATAGATAGATAGATAGATAGAGGGCACAGGGTGAGTTGAAGATGAAGGGGTCACATCTGGAGAATAAAATTAAGGGGTGAGAGAAGATTATACTAGGAAAAGAAGAAGGGGAAAGGTAGAACAGGGTAAATTATCTCACAAAAAAACAGAAAAGAAAAGGCTCTTACAGTGGAGGGGAAATGGGGGAAGGTGAGAGGAAATCAATGAATCTTATTCTCATAGGATTTGACTTAAGGAGGGTATAACATACACACTCAGTTGGGTATGGAAATCTGTCTTACCCTACAGGAAAATAGGAGGGGAAGGGGACAAGAGAGAAGGGAGATGATAGAGAGGAACGCAGATTGGGAAAGGGGGTAATCAGAAGCAAATACTCCTGATGAGGGACAAGGTCAAAGAAAGAATAGAATAAATGGGGGGGCGGGTTAGGATTAAGGGAAATAGAGTTAGTTTTTCACAGCATGTCTACTATGGAAGTGTTTTGCATAATTGCACAAGTATAGCCTATATTGAGTTGCTTGCCTTTTCAATGAGGGTAGGTGGGGAGGGAGGAAAGGAGAAAATTTGGAACCCAAAGTTTAAAAAAAAACATATGTTTAAAAAAAGTTTTCACATGCAACTGGGAAATAAGAAATACAGGAAATGGGGTACAGAAATCTATCCTGCCCTACAGGAAAATAGAAGGGGAAGTGGGGGAGAGATAGCAGGGAAAGCAGACTACGGAAGGGGTATTTAGAATGCATGCCATCTTGGGGTGGGGGGAGGGGTGAGATGGGGTGAAAATTTGGAACTCAAAATCTTGTGAAAGTAAATGTTGAAAACTAAAAATAAGAAAAAAATTAAAATTTAAAAAAATAAATAAAAATTAAAAATTAAAATTAAAAATTTTTAAATTTAAAAATTTAAAAAAATTAGAATTGGACAAGTAGAAGCTAGTGACTCTATAAGACATCAAGAATCAGTCACAGAAAACAAAAGAATGAAAAAAAGAAGAAAATGCAAAATACCTCACTGGAAAAACAACTGACCTGGAAAATAGACCCAGGAGAGATAATTTAAGAATTATTGGACTACCTGAAATCCAGGATAAAAAAAAGAGCCTGGAGAGCATCTTTTAAGAAATAATAAAGGAAAACCATCTTAGAACCAGAAGGTGAAATAGTCATTCAAAGAATCCACAGATTACCTCATGAAAGAGATCCCAAAATGAAAACTCTCAGGAATATGGAAGCCAAGTTCCAGAATTATCAGGTCAAGGAGAAAATACTGCAAGCAGCCAGAAAGAAACAATTCAAATATCAAGGAGCCACAATCAGGATTACACAAAACTTAGCAGCCTCTACATTTCAGTATTAGAGGATTTGTAATATGATATTCTGTAAGGCAAAGGAGCTTGGATTACAACCAAGAATCAACTACCCAGCAAAATTGAGCATATTCTTCTAGGACAACATTCAGTGAAATAGGGGGCCTTAAAAATTTCCTGATGAAAAGACCATAACTAACAGAAAACTTGATCTTCAAATACAAGATTCAAGAGAAGTATAAAAAAGTAAATAGGAAAGAAAAAAACATGGTATTCAATAAAGTTAAACTTTAAAAGTGTAAACTTTGTTTACATCCCTATATGAAAAGATGACACTTGTAACGCCTAAGAACTGTATCTCTATCAAGACAGCTAGAAGGAGTATACTTAGACAGAGGGTATGGGTATAAGTTGACTTTGATGTAATGATTTAAAAAATTTTGTCAATAGGTAAAAAAAGAATTGTACTGGGAGAAGAGAAAAAGGGGATGCAGAATGGGATAAATTATACCACATGAAGAGGCAGGAAAGACCTAATACAGCAGCGGGAAAGAAGGAAGGGGGTGAGCTTTGTTTGAACATTACTCTCATCAGATTTGGTTTAAAAAGGGAGTGACATACACACTCAGTTGGGTTAAAAAAAATCTATCTTACCCTATAGGGAAGTAGGAGGGGAAGAGAAAAAGAAAAGAGGTGCAAGATGATGGAAGGGAGGGCAGATTGAGGGAGACATTGGTAAGAAGCAAAACATTGGTGAGGATGGACAGGGTGAAAGGTGAAAGAGAGAGGAAAAAGTATCAACAGGGGAAAATAGGATGGAGGGAAATACAGTGAGTAATCATAACTGTGAATGTAACTGTGTGAACATTGCCTAAAATGGAAGCCTATAGGAGAGTAGATTAAAAACCAGGATCCCGCAATATAACAAGAAACACATTTGAAGCAGAGACACACACACACAGAGTAAAGGTAAAAGGTTGGAGCAGAATAGATTATGCTTCAGCTGAAATAGAAAAAAAAAACCAGGGGTAGCAATCTTGATCTCAGGCAAAGGAAAAGCAAAAATAGATTTAATTTAAAGAGATAAGGAAGGAAACTACATCTTGCTAAAATATACCATAGACAATGAAATAATATCAATACCAAATATATATGCACCAAGAATTCTACCAAATATTTATCAATATAACATCCAAAGTCTTGAGGAGAAGATAAGTGAATTTTAGGAAGAAACAGACAATAAAACTAGACTAGTAGGGGAACTCAACTTCCCCCCTCACAGAACTAGATAAATCTAATCACAAAATAAACAAGAAAGAAGTTAAGGAGGTGAATAGAATTTTAGAAAAGTTAGATAAGATAGACCTCTGGGGAAAATTGAATGGGGATAGAAAGAAATATACCTTTTTCTCCGCAGTACACGGCACCTACACAAAAACCGACCATGTATTAGGCCATTAAAACCTCACATTGAAAGGCAGAAATATTAAATGCATCCTTTTCAAAACATGATGTAATAAAAATTACACAAAATAAGGGGACATGGAAAGATTAAAAATTAATTGGAGGGGCAGTGAGGTGGCGCAGTAGATAGACCATCGACCCTGAAATCAGGAGGACCTGAGTTCAAATCTGGCCTCAGACCAAACACTTGACACTTACTAGCTGTGTGACCCTGAGCAAGTCACTTAACCCCAATTGCCTAAAAATAAAAAAAAATTAATAGGAAACTAATCTAATACTAAAGAATGAGTTGGTCAAACAAGAAATCATAGAAACAATCAATAATTTCATAAAAGAGAAGGACAACAATGAGACAACATACCAAAATTTATGGGATGTAGCCAAATTCTTATGGGAAATTTTGTATCTCTAAATGCTTACATGAATAAAATAGAGGGGGAAAAACAGATTTAAAAAAACAGGGCATGCAATTAAAAAAGCTAGAAAAAGAACAAATTAAAACTCCCCAATTAAACATCAAATTAGAAATTCTGAAAATCAAAGGAGAGATTAATAAATGTAAAGTAAGAAAACTACTGAAATGATAAATAAAACTAAGAGCTGATTTTATGAAAAAAACAAAAATAATAGATAAACCTTTGATTAACTTGATTTTTAAAGAAGAAGAAAACCAAATTACTATTATCAAAAAGTAAAGTGTGACTTCCCCACCAATGAAGAGAAAATCAAATCAATAATTAGGAGCTATTTTGCCCAACTGTATGTCAATAAATCTGACAATCTAAGTGAAATGGATGAATATTCACAAAAATTTAAATTACCTAGATTAATAGAAGAGGAAATAAAATACTTAAATAATGCCACTTTAGAAAAAGAAATTGAACAAACCATCAATGAACTCCCTAAGAAAAAATCTCCAGGGCCAGATGGATTTACAAGTGAAAATATTTAAAGAAAAATGAATGACAATGCCATATAAACTATTTGGAAAAATAGGTGAAGGAGTCTTACCAAATTCCTTTTATGATATAAATATGGTGCTGATACCTAAATCAGGAAGAGCCAAAACAAAGAAAATTATACATCAATTTCCCTAATGAAGAGATGGAAAAATTTTAAATAAAATATTAACAAAGAGGTTGCAGCAATTTATCATGAGGATAATACACTATGACCAAGTGGGATTTATACCAGGAATGAAGGGCTGGTTCAATATTAGGAAAACTATTAACATGATTGACTATATCAATAACAAAACCAACAGAAATCATGTAATTATCTCAATTTAGATGCAGAAAAAGCTTTTGACAAAATACAACATTCATTCCTATTAAAAACACCAGAGAGTATAAGAATAAATGGAGCTTTCCTTAAAATAAGTAGTATCTATCTAAAACCATCAGCAAGTATTATGTGTAAAAGGGATAAGCTAGAAGCCTTCCCAATAAGATCAAGGGTGAAACAAGGATGCACATTATCATCACTATTATTCAATACTGTACTAGAAATGTTAGCTTTAGTGATAACAGAATTTTAAAAATTGAAGGAACTAGAATAGGCAATGAGGAAACAAAAATATCACTCTTTGCAGATGACATGATGATATACTTAGAGAACCTTAGAGATCAACTAAAAAATTACTTGAAAAACTTAACAACTTTAGCAAAGTCATGGAATATAAAATAAACCCACATAAATTATCAACATTTCTATATATTACCAACAAAACCCAGCAGCAAGAGATAGAAAGAGAAATTCCATTTAAAGTTACTGTAGACATTATAAAATATTTAGGAGTCTATCTGCCAAAACAAACCCAGGAATTATAGGAACACAATTACAAAACACTTTTCACACAAATAAAGACAGATCTAAATAATTGGAAAAACATCAGTTGCTCATGGGTAGGCTGAGCTAATACAATAAAAATGACAATTCTACTTAAGTTAATTTACTTATTCAGTGTCATACCAATCAAACTACCAAAAATTATCATATAGAGCTGGAAAAATAATAACAAGATTCATTTGGAAGAACAAAAGGTCCAGAATATCAAGGGAACTAATGAAAAGAAATGCTAGGGAAGGTGGTCTAGCCTTTCCAAATCTTAAATTGTATTAAAAAGCAACAGTCATCAAAACTACTTGGTACTGGCTAAGAAATAGAGTGGTGGATCAGTGGAACAGGTTAGGTATGCAAGACACAGTAGTCAATGACTATAGTAATCCACTGTTTGATAAACCCAAATTGCTGGAAAAACTGGAAAACAGTATGGCAGAAACTAGGCACAGACCAAAATAAAGTCAAAATGGATACAGGATTTAGATATAAAGGCTGCTACTGTATGGAAACTGGGAGAGCAAGGAATAGTTTACCTGTCAGATTTATGGAGAACAGAAAAAGCTATGGCCAAATAAGAGAAAGAGAACATTATGAAATGCAAAATGGATAATTTTGATTACATTAAATAGAATAGTTTTTGCACAAATAAAGCCAATGCAACCCAGATTAGGAGGGAAGTAGAAAACTGGGAAAGAATTTTCACAACAGGGGCAGCTATGTGACTCAGTGGATAGAGCACTGGCCCTGGAGTCAGGAGGACCTGAGGTCAAAACTGCCCTCAGACACATAACACTCACTAGCTATGTGTCACTTAACCCCAATTGCCTCACACACACACACAAAAAAAGAATTTTTACAACCAGTGTCTCTGATAAGAGCCTCATTTCTAAAATATATAGAGAACTGAGTTAAATTTATAAGAATACAAGTCATTCTTCAATTTGTAAATGGTCAAAGGATATGAACAGACAGTTTTCAGATGAAGAAATTAAAGCTATCTATAGTCATATAAAAAAATGCTCTAAATCACTATTGATTAGAGCAATGCAAATCAAAACAACTCTGAGGTACCAGATCACACCTATCAGATTGGCTAACAAGACAAAACAGGAAAATAATAAATGTTGGAGAAGATTTGGGAAAATTGGAACACTAATGTATTGTTGGCAGAGTTGTAAAATGATCCAGAAAGGGAAGGAAGGAGTTTTATCAAAGCATTTTTAAATGCACAGAAGAAAAGAGAGGGACATCAGAATCACAGGCAGCAAGGACAATTTTGAAAGCTACATGTTTATGCTACATATATTCTAACAAAGAGGTGATGGACTCAGTGCAGAATGAGACATACATTTTTTTGAGATATGCCTAATTTGGCAATTTATTTTACTTGACTATGTATATTTGTTACAACAGTTTTGTTTTCCTTTCTTTTCATAAGGTGGGAGAGAGGAGATTGAGAGAGAGAAAATCAATTTGCATTAGTTGAAAGAAATTAAAGATAAGGTCACATGTTTAATTTATTATCTATTTTAAAAGAAAAGCAAGTGGTAAATAATAGAAATTTACAGTGCTATGTACAAACTTCATTTTATGGAAATGCTCATTTCATTTGGAGTGCAGAATTAAGAAAAAAAATTTTAAAGCCTTTAATCATTTAGTTCTCACCCACATTTCCAGTCTTATTTTATATTACTGGTCTTCAAAACTCTCTACATGTATGGAATACCCTTCCTTCTCACATTTGACCTGTATGTTTAAGTCCCTAAACATCAGAGCAGGGATGGGAATAAAAACAAGTAAGACTGTGAACCAGATATTGAATTCCTTGAGAAAAGATAATGAATGAGTTGGCAGCTGACAAATGACAATTACAAGGATTTAGAATAGGCAATGATTGATAAATAATGGTGACAAAGAGAAGACACAGAAGTTTCAGTAAGGGGTAAACTGACCACTCTCTCTCATGGCTCGATGTGTTGGGAGATGTGAAAAATGTAAACCTCATCCTGAAGAGAAAAGTCACTGGTGCAATGCCTTTTGGAAAAGTCAAGTTTCCATGATTTCAAGAATATAGACAGTGTGTGAAAATAAGAAGCATCATAAGATGAGAAGTTATGGAAAGAAGGTAAGCAGTGGGGACTGAGGGTAGGGGAGGTAGAGTCAGAGGACATAGTAGAAAAGGAATAAAGAGAAGGAAAGTGATTCAGGAGGAGTAAAGTGAATACGGATGAGAAAATAAAAAATGATAGAAGAGTTGATTTTCTCCTAAGCAGTTGATAACTCTGAACGACAGGAATTAGGAAAGAAGGTAAAAGTTTGTTAACCATAGGATGAAGTATATATACCATTTGACTGGATCTTTTACCCTCAATAGTCCTGTGACAATAGTAGACAGTGTCAATTTGTTCTCTCTTAAACAACAGGAAAGAAGGGCATTGAACTCAGTGAATACTCTGGTGTTAGGTCCCCAAGAGACTAAATGAGCATGTAGTAGTAGTTCACTTACGTTATAAGTAGGTCAAAAAGGATAATGCACAGTAAAGAGTAACTTGTGCACATGGAATATATGTATATGACTAACAGATGAACATTTACTTTCCTTTGGTCAAGGTCTCAGTAACAAGAGTTCTTATGCCTAGATGTTTAATGATTAGGGAGGGCTGTAATTTCCATGCTTTTCTAATATGGTTCAATAAAACAGGTAGTCCTTCACATGATGCAATAGAGTCAGGCTTCCAGATTTAGTTCCTAAGACCTCGGTTGTAAGGAAATGCTGAATTCTAGTTATGATACAGAGAAAGGTAGACATAGTTTCTACATAATAAGAAGGCTTTTGATTTCCTTAAGGAAAAGAAGTTACATACTCACTCTCCTAAAACTAGTGACAGACAAGATAGAAGTAGCTGTTAAATCTTAGGTATTAATGGAGGTCTCCACATGCCCAGATAGTCAATGATAATAAGGACTGAAGTCTTACCGCAATGACTCAAGATAGAATAGTAGTGGACTCTAAGGTGGTAGGGACATAGGGAGGCTCCAAACACAGTCTCTAAGAAGGGGTAAAATATCGTGGAGTAGTGGCAGCTCCATTCCAAGTTAGCTCTTAGCTCAGCTATAACAGAGAATTGTAGCTTTTTTGCATTGACTGAGAGAAGAATAGAGGGAGACATAAGGAAAGCAGATTCCTGAGGAGAGGACTCTAACAGTCCCTGATAGGGATCAAAAATGGAGCACATACTTACACTGGTAAATCAACTGTAATTCTCCTGTTTATCAGCAAAGAAATAGTGGGTCCTGTGAAAGGCCATGTGCTGCAGCAATGCAACTATTATATATAAAGACATTCAAGTCAAAACAAAGATTGCTATTCATGTTTATGCTATATGAGTTAATGATAATAAATTATAATTATAAAAAACTTTGTGTATTAAGCACCAAGAACTCCCTGGGATCTCTTTCCAAAATGGAAAACCTACAGTGCATTCAGCAGCTTATGGTGCAAATAAATTATAAAAGATAAAATCTGATCTTACAATTTTTCAAGTTTTTTTTCTCTTCTGGCCTCTTCTGGGGCATTTATACTACATGAGGTGGGTATGGATGGAGGGGAGAGGAGTAGGGCATTACTAACAATGAAACAGTAAAGCAAATTTCAATGTCTAGAACATTATTTCTGTAGGGTAAGAGCTCCATGGAACCAAAGATTCCTTGGCTCAATCATTAGTTTTTAACCATTCAAGTTGGTCTTAAAATTTAACAATGCTCACATTTTTACCTATCAGATTATACCTAAAACATATCACACCTTGAGATCAAAACACTGCCATCAATTGTTCTCTCCACATACAACCACTGACCTATATCTCTCAGTCTCAACTATCACACCACATACCTAAGACATATTTGCCACAAATATTGCCTCTCTTCCCATACTGCAGCTCACAGCATCTAGACCAGCCTCCCAAACACACACACCAACATTCTAGGTATTTCCTAATTATACCAAATACACCCCTCCCCCCAAGCTAAATTTCAATCTCTTACTCTTACTGACACTACCACTACAACAGTAGAAGATAGGAACTAATATTCCTGAAAGTAGTAACCTTCTCCCACCTTTTCCTTAGTCCCACAGTGCCCCAAGCTCCTGACACAAAGATCATCTTTGCATCATAAGCTTCATGTCAATAGAGTATGTGTGATTGCCACCTGTAGAGAAGGAATCATCTCTATGTAATTTCATCTACATTGAGACCTGCTGCAAGCAGACTAGCACTAATAATTCCTCAAGTTTAGCTGATCTTAACTTGTCACAATAAAAACCATGTCTTGGGGCAGCTAAGTGGTGCAGTGGATAGAGTACCGGCCCTGAAGTCAGGAGGACCTGAGTTCAAACCTGGCCTCAGACCAAACACTTAACACTTACTAGCTGTGTGACCTTGGGCAAGTTACTTAACTCCAATTGCCTAAAAAAAAAACAAACTCTACCTAAAATCTATATTAGAGAGATCATATTCAGAAAGTAAACAATTTTAGTTTCTACACTTTAAGCAAATCAGATATATAAAAACTTAGATTTCTAGTAAAAAAGCCAAAAAATGGACACTTGCTCTATAAAAAGTTGACGGCAGAATTTAAAAAAGAAACTAATGTGCACACTTTCTTTAAAAGTCTGATGTAAACTACCCCAAAGAGGTCATTAATAAGAAGAAAGGCCCCACATACACCAAAACATTTCTATAAATATTTCCATAAATAGTATTTCTGTGATAACAAAGAACTGGAAACAAAGTAGTTGCCAAATTCATTGAAGGCTAAATAAATTATGGTATATGAATGTAATGGAATGTTACTATACTATAAGAAACAAATATGAATACAAAGGAACACAGAAAGACTTACATAAATGGATGCAGAATGAGGTAAGCAGAGCCAAGAAAACAATACACACAATGAATACAACAACGTAAATGGAAAGAACCACCAAAAAACAATTGGAAGTAAACACTACAGAATTACAAAGAATAAGCCTGGCCCCAAAGAAAAGAAAAGAGAAGACACCTTAACCCACTCCTTTGCAGAGCTGGGAAGTCCATGGGTACAGAATGTTGCATATATTTTCTGACTTTTTTGATATATTGATTGTTTTTTCTGTTTTTTTCTTTTTTTCTTAAAAATATTCTTTATTATAAGGAACAGCTCTCTGGGAAGGGAGGAAGAAATTTAGGCAATATAATAAACAAAGATATCTAAAATATTTTAAACTTAGCATAAAAATCAATTTTTTAAAATTCAATTTTATACTTCACAAATACATTTTACATAAATTGAGAAATATAATTTAAATCACTGACAAAATGTGGAACATTACAAACCTCTCTCTAATTTGACATTGAATCAAACCACCAACCAGCACAAGTGATATTTGTATACTATTTTCATATATGCAAAGTGCTTAAAAATAGTTTTTTGGCTCTAATTCAACCAGTTATAAATTCATCTAAATGTAGATTCAAAAGTACATCCATTTCTTCATCTTGTCCACATGGATAGAATGAAAAATACTGTCAAATGCAACACTGAGACGTAGGTAAACTATAACCACAGCATGCCCTGTTGTTGATAATGTCCCATTGGTTCTCCATGATCACTGCTTCCCTCTCTAAAAGTTCACAGCCTATCGATTCAGTCCATCAATACATCTGTAGTTTGCTAGAAATACAAAGAAACACAAAACAGTCCCTGCCTTCAAAATCAAACACTACTGAAGGAATACATGTTCATAAACTCATACATACATACAAACACACACACACACACACACACACACACACACACACACACACACAATGTAGTTTAAAGGGAGCACTAATAGCCAGGGGAATCAGAAAATTGTTTAAAAAGTCCTAAAGATGGCTGGCATAGTGAAATGTAAAAAGGGCTGAGCTGGGACTGTGAAGGAATATGGGTTTAAATGTCACCCCCTACTACATAATAGTTGTGTGACCAAGAATAAAATATTAACACCCATAATATTTACCTCACAAGGTTATTTTCAAACAATATGTAAAGTGCTATGCAAACCATAAAACACTATATTAATGACCACTGTTATTAAAGATGTACATTTTCTTGATCAGAAAAAGAGGCGAAACAATCATGCAGACACAGAGAAATAAAAAAATGGACAGTCCAAGTGCTACAACAGTATCCATGAAATGTTAAGAGAAATGGAGGAAACCTGCCAGTATCTCATGAAGGTCTTCTGTCAGAGTTTTTCTATGGGAGGATAAAAATCAATCAACATTCATTTAAGTGTATACTGCATGCCAAAGCACTCTGCTCCACACTGGGCAAAGCAAAGGTAAACATTAAAATCCATGACCTCAACAAATTTCCATTATGTCAGGAAAACAAGTGCACAAATAAGTAAATACAAAGTATAGATAAAGAAAACCTGAGAGGATTTTGGAGGCAATGGATCCAGCAGCAGAAGAGGGATTTGCATTAAACTTTGAAGTAAATTCTGAATTCTAGAAGAAGTTATGCTAGAGAAGGCATGGATATACTGCAATCAGGACTTTGGACAGAGTAACCTCATAGATAAGACCACAAAAATCACAGAATTTCAGCAAAGGGACATTAGCAGCCATCCACTCCAACTCACAACCAGGAAACAAAAAACCACACAACCTCTGCTTGAAGACTTCCAATTAATGAGGAACTCGTTGCTTCCAGGGGTGGCAGCCCATCCTACTACTAGACAAGCCTAATTATTAGGAAAATATTTCCTGATCTCAAGCTTTAATTTGCCTCATTGGAAATTCATCCACTACTCCTGGGTGAGGCCAAATAGAAATGGTATAATCTCTCTTCCAAATAAGAGCCCTTCAACTAATATGGAAATGTTTTACATGATTGCACATACATAACATATTAAATTGCTTATCATTTGGGGAAGAGGAAAAAAGGAAAAAAATTTGGAACTCAAAATTTTTTAAATATGAATGTTAAGGGGAGCTAGGTGGCTTAGTGGATAGAGCATAGGCCCTGGAGTCAGGAGGACCTGAGTACAACTCTGGCCTTAGACACTTACTAGCTGTGTGACCCTGGACAAGTCACTTAATCCCAAGTGCCTACACACATACACACACACACCCCAATCTTCTCCAGCTTAAACATTCCTATTTCCTTCAAACTAGAGGCAATTGGTGGTTCAGTGGATGGAGTACTGCGCCTGGAGGCAGGAAGATATGAGTTCAAAACCTGCCTCAGACAATTGTATGTCTCTGAGCAAATCATTTCACTTCTCTGTCTGCTTCAGTTTCCTTCATTCTAAAGTAGGGATAACAGCACCTACCTTCTAGGGTTGTTTTGAGACTAAAATGAGATAGTATTTATAAAGTACTTAGCATGGCACCTAGCAAATAGTAGGTGCTTACAATACAATATTCCAGATGTGACTGACCAGAACAGAAAATAGAGGGATTATCACCTCTTTTTACCTTGAAGCCATACTTCTTTTAATTAAATGAAAAACTACATTAATTTTTTTGGCTGCCATATCACACACCACCTATTCATGTTAAGCTTGCAGTGCACTAAAACTCTCAGATCTTTTTTCAGAAAAACTATCCAACTATTCCTCTCCTATCATATATTTGTGATTTTGATTATTATAAACAGAGAAGACTTTTACATTTATCCCTACTGAATTTCATTTATTAGATTCAGCCCAATATTCTAAAGTATCAAGATTTTTTGGGGGGGTCCTATCATTTGACATGCTTGTTATCTTCCCTAGCTTTGTATCATCTACAAATTTGCTAAGCATGCCTTCTATAACTTTATCCAAGTGTCTGACAAAAATTATAAACAATATAGGGCCAAGCATAGATCCCTGGGGCAATCCACTAGAGCCCTCCTGCCAAGGTGATATTGAATAATTAACAACTACTCTGAGTCTAGCCATTCAACTATTTCTAAATCTATCTAGTTTTGTTACCATCTACTTCTCATTTCTTCATTTTTTCCACAAGAATAGCATGAGATATTTTACCAAATGTTTAGCTAAGATCTAGGTAAATTGTATTTAAAACATTACCCTGATCTATCAATTTATTAACTCTAACAAAAAAAAGGAAATAAGGTTAGTCTGGTATAAACTATTCTTAATGAAGCCACACTGGCCCTTGCCAATAACCACTTCCTTTGTTAGATGTTCACTAACTATATCAATGATTGGTTCTATTAATTTTTGAAGTCAAGGTCATTGACCTATTGCTTACAAAATCTGTTCTCTTCCTTTTTTTTCTTTTTGAAAAGTGGACATTTGCCTTTCTCCAATCCTGAAGAACCTCTCGAATCTCTCATTCTCTAACATCATGCAAATATCACCTTTAGCAGCTCAGCAATCACAGCTGCCAATTCACTTATCACCCAGAGATATAGTACATTTGAGTCAGGTGCATCAAATTTATCAAGGTCAATTAACCGTTCTCTTATGCTTTCTTTACTTATCTTGGACATCAGCTCCCTGTTAGCCATGTTTTCCCATCATTTCCAGTGCTGAGGTCATTCTCCTTGGCCAAGAAAACAGAAGCAAAGTAACACTTGAGCAGCTCTACCCTCTCTCTCTTGTCAGAAAATACCAGTCTGTCCACTCCAACATAGTTCTCTCCCTTCTTCCAGCCCCCTCCTGTCCCACCATATAGTTTTTTTTTCATTTTTAATTTGTGGAATAAAACAAGCATTTCCACAACATGGTATAGTAAAAAGGATGATTGCACATGAAACTGCAAATCTGTTATGTGCAACTTGCTATTCCTTTTAAATATATAATAAAGTTATCATGTAAATTTCTTTTTTTCTTCCTTCCCAACCCCTACTTGCCCTAGAGATGGCTACCATTAGACACAAACAAGTATTTGTATATAGATAGATAGATATAGATATAGATATGTGTATATATATATATTTTATGGATATAGATATATAAGTATAATTACTCTATACATACTTCTATTTATCAGTTCTTTCCCTGGATACAGATAGCATCTTTCTTCATATGTCCTTTATATAGTTTTTTTAAAGGCCTTGACCACCTTAGCTTCACCTGCCAGCCTCATCTCATCTTGACACTCTTTTAGGACTGTTCTATTTGTCCTATTACCTGCTCTTAATTCCATCCTTTGTATGTAAATGTTTAAAGCTAAATTCTCTGTGCATCTCCATCAGTCTCTTGGACAACTCTAATTTTTCTTCCTCATTTGGAATTATTTCCTTTGTGTCTCAAGAATTTCTAATAGTTTCCTCAATCCTGTGCTAACTTTCCCTGTAGAATTTTAATCCATGGAATACTTCCTCTGAGTCTTCAAAATCTACTCCTATTATAGCATAAATTTCAGACTACACCTGGCTGTTTTTCTCTTTCTCTATCACAAACTCTAGGAGGGAGTGATCAATTCTACTCAAGTTCCCATTATTTTTATTCTAGCAGACAATTTTGTTACTGTTGGTTAAAATCAAATCCAAGATATGATTTCCCCTTATTGGCTTTTCCTTTTGAAGGACATGATTATTATTAAGGCAAGTCAAGAAGATTATGAACGTTCTACTTTCGTCACAGAGAACTCCAACAGATTCTGGATAATGGAAGCCTCCTATTACTACTATCAAAGTATTTTCCCAGTGACACTCTATTATAAGTCCCAAAATGCCATGATCTCAGAAAAATCACAATTGAAGGTAACTCAGAAAGCAAAGGAAATTATATATGGTAGGTATAAGTAGACTGTAGTGTAATACCAAAAATGACTTGTAAACAAGAAATAGGATAAAAGACATAATCAAAAATACAGAAGACCATAAAAAGTCAGCAGTCATTTACCAAGAATGAATGATAACAGATGGATAATTCAAGTAGCACACTAATATCCACCAAAAAAACAAAAACAAAAACAAAACTGGGGGCAGCTAAGTGGTACAGTGGATAGTGCTCTGGTCTTGGAGTCAGGAAGACCTGAGTTCAAATCCAGCCTCAGACCAAATACTTGACACTTACTAGCTGTGTCACCCTGGGCAAGTCACTTAACTCTGATTGCCTCACCAAAAAGCAAAAACAAAAAGCAAAAAAAAAAACTAAGGAAGTCCTCAAGCACATTGGATATATCACCTATGGAGGTTTTATATAAAAACTCAGAATTAAAAGGAATAACTAAGAATATCAAAAACTCACAATCTTCAAGGTACACATTTTAATCACAAGTTTTTGAATCAAGCAGTTCTTGACTGATAGTGATTATTGTTCTACAGCACTCATAAATTACACCATATATTTTCTATTTATAGTACAGCCAGTAAAAACCACATAAATGAATATCTGCTTCTTCATGTGCTCTTTGTGTGTTCCAGGATCAGTTTGGCCCCACAGGTACTCCTAGCCTCTCTCCACTTACACATTTCTTTTCTCTAGGTTCCCCCACATCCTAAACAATTGAATTCAACAAACATTTATTAAGCATCTACTACTAGAATGCACCAGCACAAACACCCCTATAAGGTCTCCATGGTGTTTTAGCTCCAGTGGCAGAGAGAGGGTAGAGAAAGAGGTAAGGTGAACAAAGTAAAGGAGAGAATGAAAGGTGATGAAAACAAAGGGAAAATGTCCTAGATTAAAAAGTGATGGCAAGAATAAATGAATGAAAGAATCTGAATGCCATAAACTTAACAGCCCAAAAGATGGGAAAATGTACCTTTCTCCTTCTCTAAAGAGATGAAGGGCTTTTAGTATAGAATATTGTATATACTGTCTGACTTGGTTAATTTATAGGTTAGTTTTGATTAATTGTAAAACAATCAGCAACTTTCTCTTCAATGGTTACATTTAGATAGAAGGCAGTAAAACAAACATCCTTGGATCAAGAAAAGCCATCAAGTGATCACAGGTATCCTCTTGACAAAATGTTCCTCAAAGATGCCTGAAAAAAATCTTGCCACAGCATCCTAATGAAGATACTCCAGCACTTCATTTGACACAGCAATATCTACACACACACACATGCCAGAAAATATGTCTAGAAGTTATTTTTTTCAGAATATGTCTATATTTTATAATTTTTTACTCACAAGAAATCTCATTTTAGGGGAACAGAGAACATTCATGAACACCTTAAATTTGGACTTTTAATGATGAAAAAACACTAGCTTTACTCAGAGTAATAACAATAATACTGCATTGTACTCAAAATGAGTCACAAAATAAAAGTGTTATAAAAAATAGTGCCATTCTAGTGTCTTCGTGGCCCCACACAGCCCAAACTGGCAAGCCTTTCCCCCTTGCGAATCTGAAACTTTACAAAAGCTGATTCCCTTAGGCCTTTTTCCTGTATTCACCCTTTGGCTATAAGGGTAGATCAAATATGGCATGCTGAATACCCTGTGGGCCAAATAGGTCAGACATCTAAACTTGGATGAATTTCAGAGTGTCTTACTTCCAAAGATCCAGATGGTGATTTGGTAGTTTAAGCCAACCACCTCTAGTGTCAACTGCTGACATTTTTGTCACATTTTGACATTCTGACACATTTATATACATTATGGATCAATATTTACAAATATTTCATTATTAAACTATTAAAAGATAAATACAAAAAGGTTTCAACAATCAAAATATTTCGGTAATAGACTATTTTGGCTAATTTTGAAGCTGAGAATAACCTCATCAACGGCATAATACAGAAAAATAGGTTTCAAAACATTTTTGTTGATAACTTTCTAAAAATGATTAGTAAACATTTTCCACTAGGATAGAATGTTTTGATTATTTGGGACCATCACATAAATGAATCATTATAGGACAACAAGGTGGTTACAGTGGGATAGAGTGCTAGGCCTAAAGTCAGGAAGACCAGTCTCAGACCCTTACTAGCTTTGTGACTCTGGACAAGTCAATTCATTTTTTTCTGCCTTAGTTTCCCCAACTCTAAAATGGGGATAATAATACCTAGAAGGCAGCACCTACCTCTCAGCGTTGTTGTGAGGATCAAATAATAAAATATTTATAAATCACTTGGCCTGGCACAGAGTAGGGGTTTAATAAATATTTGTTTCCTTCCTTCCTTTCTACTAGGCAAAGGTAGTATAAACACAGAACACATAGAAGATGAGCAAATCAATATATGCCCAAGAATCTCTTCCCTCAAAAAAAAATAAATAAATCCTCCTCAATGTGCTTGTTTTCTTTTTATTTGGTTCTCTTTTCTTCCCTAAAAGTAGATGGGGCGAAGAGGAACGGAAAGGTAGAAAAAATAGTTAATTAAGAAACTGGTTGAGATTTGTGTTTTCAATGGTGTGGGGAAACCTCCAGTATAAAACTCCCTTAACCATGGGAGATTAGCAACCTGTTTTCTTTAAAAGTGGCCCAGGGCACCGAGTGGTTCAGTGAACCGCCTGTGTGTCTCAGGACTTGAACACTGTGGCCTTCCTGACTCCTAAGCCCCACTAGCGACTGAAAGATACTGACCAATAAATGTTGCACAGTAATATCCTACAAGACCACTAGAAAAATAATTTTCCCACCAATGCAATCTTCATTTCTTATTTTAAAGAAATAAAAAGCATTTTAAAAGTTGTTTTACACTAAAGTCATACTTCAATGTGCTATTCACAGCAGGAAGGGATCCTTGTTTCTCAAAGGCTATACCAGCAGAATGTAAGCTTTCAGACTCATCCAACAAAGTTGCCTTTGGATGTAAATTTGATGCAATCAATGCCATATTCTATTTTGGAACCAAGCTAATTTTCAAGCCTACTATCCCAGAGACTAAAGCAACATAAGGGGAAGGATGTCCCAGAGGTGTTGGGGAAATATCTGTATATTTGTTCTTATTTTATCTTACTATATCTTTAAAGTAAATATTATTTTGTAAAAGTATAGTAAGTGGTTAAATGGAACTGAGTGCTAGTTACAGGTCCCTAACAAATAGGGGAATATAGCTAGTGGGGCTTGAGCTGTTAGAGAAAAAAAAGATAGCCCCCAAAACCCTGAGGAGTCCTGACAGTGCTAAGGAGAAGGTTTAGCCTGCCTGGCCTTGTGAGAGTAGGGCCAGAGTATCCACAGTATGTATTACTCTCAATTCCAGGCAAAATAGCATATTTTCTGTTCCCAGCACTAGGCATAGCATTATCTTATAGATTGAAGGCTTTCTCAATTTTCTTGTTTTGTAGAAAATGGAAATGAATCCCAGAAAAGTTAGGTGATTTGCCCAAAATCACACAGGTAGCTTGTGGTAGAGCTGGCATCCTAACTCACCACAATTTCCTCTCCACAATTCCAATTCCCATTTCAGTGCATTTACCTACAGTCTGTCCTCTATGCCTACAATTCATTCTCTCCTCACCTCTCTGTGTTTTAGAATCCCTAGCTTCCTTCAAGGCTCCATTCAAGCACTACCTCTTACAAGAAGCCTTTCCTGACCTGCTCTCTCCTTCCCCCTTGGCTATATTCCACTGGACTTCATCATTATGCCCCAGGAACATCGTGACCCTGCAAGAACACTTCAAACCTAGCACTCATACCTCATCAGTACTCCCTGGCCCTGGAGCCCCTCCCTTCTATGGGAGAATGGAGATGGAAACCTCCTAGAACCTCTCTTCGATGAGGGTACCCAGGCTAGCCAGCTCTTCCTTTCCCACCCAGCTGTACTCCTCTGGACTTTGGCATCAGGCTCCATGCTGGCAAACACTCTTCCTTTCTTCTCACCTTTCCTCTGTGTGTTATCTTCTTCCATTACATTGTAAGCTCCTTGAGAGTAGAAACTATCTTTTTCATTTAAAAAAAAACATTCTCAGCATTTAGCACAGTACCCGGCACATAGTAGGTGCTTAATAAATGTTTATTGACTGATATCAAATTATCTTGTAATTACTTATTCATGTACATATTGTCTCCCCCAGTAAAACATAAGCCCCTTAAGAGCAGGGAGTTTCACTTTCCCTTTGTATTCTTTATGTCATCATCACAGATATTAGCATTTCAAAGTTCACAAAGCAAATTATGTATTAAAAAAAAAAAAAGCTAGATATCTCGCTTTCCAAACAATAGCACAAAGCCATAAGTTTTTTGTTCCTGGCACACACAGCAAAGGTAGGAATTCAGGATAGGTAGGTAGAGAACAGTGATCTTATCCGCTTTGCTTAACTTAATTCTAGCTCAAATTTAGATGTATGCCAAGCATGGGAGCATCTTGAGAATTTTAAATCCTAAATCAAACAGTAGTCTGGGACAAAGGATTGTGATTTAGCCTTAGACAACAGACAATTTAAAAGGAAGACAATCTTAGCCCAGGACAATCTAGCTGGCTTTTGTCCCAGGCTTGTTCTGGGTGTGTGGCAAGTATCTCATTGGGTCTATGGCCATGGAGAGCTATCAGAAAGAAAACTATTAACTGCAACAAAGCAGACATGGACATGGCCTGCATTTGGCCTTAAAGAGACCGGAGGAGCAACACACAACAAGTAAGCACAGGTTACTTGCCAGCAGTTACAAGACCACAAGCAAGCATCCAGCCAAAACATCATACATAGTGAAAAGTAGGTCCAGCACAAAGTGCAATGACATCACCAAAAGACACTGGTATCCCTGAAGTATCAGAAGTATCAGTTGCCCCTCAATTCATATATCCCAGCCATTCATGTTCCCTGTGTGCCCTTCCATGAATGTGTCCTAACCAAACATATTCCATATACGTTCTCCATGCATAAACATTTTTCCTACTGATAGTATGTGTATATCTGTAGGAAAGTGCCTCCAAGCTTACTGGGGGAGAGGAATAACATTCTATAGCCACTTTTCTCACCGTACTAAAAAGGTGTTTAGGTAATACCTTTGCTTTGTATTATGTTTCCTTTTTTCTGTTCAGCCAGGGGACACACTTGGAGGGACTCTAGAGTTCTGAGCAGATGCCCATGTGCTACATATATATTATCACATCTGAACCTCACAACAATCTTTGAGGTAGGTACTACAGCTGTTATCACAATCTTATAGACAAGGAAATGGAGGCCCATGTAGTTTTAAGGGATTTGTCCCTGGTCACAAAGCTAGCGAGTTCCATAGGCTGGATTTGACTCAGTTCTTCTGGGTTCCAAGGAGGGCACTTTCCTATCAAACTGGGCTGCCTCCCAAACACCTCACATACTCCCTTGTATGCAAAAATGCTTTGTAAATGTCTACCGAATAGGAGGGGAAATTAATTCTCATTTTTAATACCTAACATGCAAAAGAAATTCTAGAATAAACCTATTAGTTGTGTTTCACTTTTATACTATCTTTTTACTGGAGAAGAAAAGGTAAAGCCTAAAAGCTGAAAAAGAAATATATGATGTAACGCTCTCAACATTTGCACCAACTTTAGAACATAAGTTAAAGTTTACAAATCATAAAATAAAATGCTCCTATCCAACAAAAATCTCTAAGAACGTAGTATATAGTCAAACAGAACATGACTTACTTAAATAGGTGACAAAAGCAAGGCCTTAGGACAGACTTGCTGCAAAGCCATACAAATGATTAAGGGGCAGAGTTGGGACTTAAACCCGGGCTTTTTAACTATAAATCAAACACTCTTTCTGTTGTACTCTTTAGAAATGAGTACATTATATAGCTATAAAGGGTGAGGGTCACTTGAGACAAATAATCAATCATGCACAGTACCTTGCTCAGATACAGCTACTTCCATTGAATCACTGACTCCAAAACACTAAATTAACATGTGCTCACTCATGCTCTGTGGATTTTGTATAACATAGTAAGTTAATTTGAAACTCTGGCATTTGTGTATCTAGCAGTATAAAAGAGAGCCATTCCAGTCAAGCTCCTATGACGAAATAGTTTTCAAGGAGAAAGATCAGCCTCAACCTCCTCCCCACCCCCTTGACCAGAAGAGGATCTGAAAACTTTGGAAAGTCAAAGGATTCTGACTTCTATTTAGTGTCCTAGCAGCAGTTCAAAGACGTCAAAAGCTAGTGGTAGCGCCTTCATCAGGAGCTGAAGACAGGAAGCTTCAGGACTCTACAAGGAGCCCCGAAGAAAGCTAGATCAAGTCTAATGGAAACTTCAGGAATATCTCACAAAGGGAAAGAAAAAGACTTCAGTACCTAAGAACTGGAAGTTACCCTTTTGTTACATATACTCTCACAGCTTGAGCCTACTTTCCCCTGGACTCCCTATGCACTGGTGGGAGAGTGTATCACAGACTTTTGAAGGGATATTTTGTACCAATTGTTTTTACTATACTACCTTAATAAATAACTCTTTCTACAAGCTAATTAAGTTTGGCTGACTAATTGATATCAACTGATAATCATTGGGGGAGGGGGGAAGTACTTCAATGGGGTCTTATAAGCATTAGAAAGCCATCACTCAGAACCCAGAAGGGAGATGTGGCTGTCCTCTCAGGACCCAATCTGCTAGTGCAAGTCAGAATCAGGAGAGTAGTTCCAGAGCCTATGCTTCATCTCATATGTGATGTCTCTGTTTCCCTTCACTATTTTCACACTGATGAAAATCCTTTGTTATTTTACTATATTGCATCTTCATGGCAAAAAGAAAAAAAAAGATACTGTAGTTTCAAAGACATTTAATCCTGAAAGCCTAGTTCTTCAAAAAAGCCAGGGTATAGTTTATACATTGAGACAATCTGGCCAAAATTGCTAACTAGAAGCTACTTCATTAAAAACAATTCCAGAAAACATCTAGAACTCTTTAACCAGAAGGCAATCTGAGTGCTAAAAATCTCTTCACTCTAGTAATTAATTTCTCCTTAATGTGAAGTTATAGTCCTACTGGATTTGATAGTTGTATAGTGGCTATGAGGTATATTTCTCCTTCCGTTACAACATAATGAAGCATATTCAAAAGACACTTCTTCAAATTATTCCAGTAATTATTCTAATTTTAAAAGCTCTCTCTATAATAAGGATGTTTTAAACCTTCAAACATAGCAAATTTTAAAATCAATATACTATGCATAAACAAGGCTGGATAATTTAATTTTTAGAGATAAGACTATTTATCACCCTATTTATCACTCTCTTACTCATGGTTCATTGAGCCATAATTCAAGAATACAGTTATGCTAACACATGACATTAATATTTCCTTTCCATGAGATAATTGAAGTAGTGAATGATATTTTCATATAAAATGTTTTCATATAAATTATTGATGCAATTAGAGTTGTCAAAAAAATTAAAAATAAAGCACAGTATTAAAACATGTCAAGGAAAGTAGAGCATTTATTTTCAAAAAATAAATATATAGAATCAGCAGGAATGTCCAATTTTACTAGGACAGTCTTTTTTTCAAAAATTTGATATTCTAACTAAAAAGTGTTTTTAAGTTCTAAAGTAAATTTCTTCATTTCATGTACCAGTTAGAGCATAACTAAAGTTCTTCCTTTTAGCTTAACCAGTCAACATCTGTAAAATGAAAGGGTTTGATAAGATGGTCTCTAAAGGTCAATTCCTGCTCTAACATTCCAATTCCTTTTTCACAAGTCCCTTTTAGCTACTTACATTCTTTGGGTAAAGTCTTTTTCCAACCCTAACATTCTCTGTGCTAAGATTTGTTCTATTTCTTCTGTTCCGTGTTATAAAGAATGTTAAGAACAGTCTTACACTCTCTAACATTCTAGTGATCTAAGGTTCCTTTCAAGTGTTATATTTTAAGATCTTTTCCTGCTCTAACATTCTATATTCTCAGTCCTAAGATCCCTTCCTCCTCCAATGATTTAAAAGTCAAAAGTTCATTTGTTTACATTTAAAATGAAAGTCAAGCATAGTTTGAGATTACTTTCTCTGACAGTCTGTTACTCAAACATTGCATGTTCCAAACTTGTTAGTGTATTATAATTATAAGTGGAAATAATAATCTCAGCACTAAGCAAAGATAGCAATTATTAAGAATAAATTTAAACTGAGAAAAGGAGGTTGAAAAAAAGTTTTATGTATTAACCAGGATTAACAAATTGTTTCTGTTTCAGTTAATAGTTTAACTATTAAAAGACCCCTTAGAAGCTTATTAAAAATAGAAGCAGAAGGAAAACATTTTTTCTCCTCCTACTCCAAAACAGTAGAATGGCAGCCTCAGGCACTACAAGATTTAAATAATATCTTTCCAAAAGGGAAATGCTTTTATAAAACAATTTCCCTCTTTTATATCTATTACTACTAGAATCTGACAAGAGTTATAAGCAGTTTTAGATGCTTATTATTATAGCAATTCAGAAGAGGTAACCTCCCATCTAGTATTCCAATCTACAGTCTCTTCCACTTGTCTCTAATCTCACTAGCCATATAATCTTTCCAACACATCATTTTCATCGAATCAGTAAGTAGTTCTTCATTTTCAATGGAATAAAGTATAAATTCCATGTCCTGGCATTCACAATCTGGTTATCTTTCTTATCTAATCTCATACTATTTCCCTGCTTACACCTTATTTTCCAACAAGATTATACTTCCTCACCAGTTTCTGACCAGGTGGTCTAGAGAGCACTTCTTAAAACTGCACGTCATGACCCCACGTGGGGGTCTCTAAAAATTTGGCAATAGTAAAAGGTTTCTGAATGCACAATGACCAAAAATTAATTCAAAATCCAATTCATCATGAATCTGAGGTGTTTCTGGCAGTGTTTGCCAGTGCTGCTTTGGGCACCTTCACTGCAACCTTGGTTCTGAACACATAGCGTCCACATTCCGCACTGAGCACGCCCTCAGTCCACGCACTGCCAATCAAAGCCACCAAACATGAAAAGAGATCCGGAGTGGAAAAAGTTTAAGAAGCCTGGTCCAGATCCACCTATTAAAATCCCTTCAAAGTCTACTTCTACCATTGAATCTTTCTCAAATGGAAGTGATCCTGCCCTACTCAAACTTCAAATAATATGCTGCATGGACCTTACCTTTGAACTTCACATTCTATCTGACATTACAGTTATTTAGAACAAAACTTAACATTTGTATTGAGCTTGAATGTTTACAATGTCTATTCCTCACAATATGATATATGGAAAGAATACTAGATTTGGAGTCCAAAGCCCTCTGTTCCATCCCTGTTTTTGTCACTTTCTATCCATGTAACCTTAGGTACATGATTTCACCACTCTGGGCCTCAGTTACCTTGTTTGTTAAGGATCCCTTCCCAATTTAACTTTGTTATCCTATGAACCCTTTGAGGTGAATAGTGCAAACAGTGTTCTCTCCATTTTAGAGATGAAAAAACTGAGGGTCTAAGAGATTAATTTACGTGGCCATGGATACAGGAATTGGTTCAAGATCTACATCAGGATTTGAAATCAGGTCTCCTAATTCCAATTTTAGTATTCCAATCATTATTCCACTCTTTATTTACTTACATCATGAGTTTACCTATTAAATCATAAACTCCATTAGGGCAAGAACTGTCTTATTTGGCCTTTTTATCGCCAGTGCCTAGTACAGTGCTCTTCATACAGTATATTCTGAATATTGAAGTAAACGAGCACATGTTTATAACCTGCTACCAGAAAGGCTGAGTCCAATGATGTCTTAAACTCAGGAGTTCTGAGCGACAATAGGCTCTAGGGATCAGCTGTCCATACTAAGTTCAGAATGAATATGGTGAGTTCCTAGGAAAAGGGGGCCTCCCATATCAAGCAGTAGTGAGAGCAGGCCTGTGAGTAACCCCTGCATTTCTAACCCAAGTAAGATAAGGAAACCCAATATTTAATTTGTTTTTCTTTTAATGAAAGTAATGAATTGACCTTACCCAAGCAAAGACAGCATAAGGGAAGGGAATATGCATTTATAAAGCATCTGCTTTGTGCAAGACACTATGCTAAGGACTTTATAAATATTATCTCATTTGATCCTCACAACAAAGATAGGTGCTGTTATTATTCTCATATTACAGATGAGGAAAGTGAGGTAAACAGAGGTAAAGTGACTTGCCCAAGGTCACATAGTAAAGTGTCTGAAGTCAAGTTTGAACTCAGGTCTTCCTGATTCCAGGCCAAGCTCTCTATCCACTGAATCACCTAGCTGCCTCAAAGGAAAAGAAATTGGGGATAAACCCCTAGGTTTGGGGAAAACACATTTCAAAAACTCCAGAGAAAGAGTTGGTAGGATCCCAGAGACTAAAATTCTGCAGGGGAAATAAAGTGGGGAGCTCTCAAAAATGATATTCTGAAGAAACAGAGAAATACAATTTTAATGGGAAAGAAAAAAGGAAAGTTAGTTGTTCAAAGAGATCAATGTGGATGCAAAGAGAACTCATCAACCAATTCAAGTTTTTAAAAGACATGAATTTAAGATGAAAGCTGAGAGATTAATGCAAAACCATAGCAAAGTCCTGTAAGAATGTGTCAGGAGTGCTAAAGCTCAAATATCTGAGACTAATGAATAAAGCGAAAAACAGCAATTAAAAAAAAAAGAGTTATTTTAGCCAGTGGGGTGAAGGAAAGGAGATAAAAGAAGTGACAGAACCACTTTTCATTGTACGTGGAATAATTACAAAAGGGAGAAGAGAAATGCTGACCCTAATTTTGCTTTTGTTTTCTATGCCAATGAGAATGATCCTTGACCTGAAAAGGGTAGGACAAAAGTGGTGAACAGAGAGTGGAAACCTGAAATAAAGAATGAGAGTAACAGAGCACCTAGCTTTCCTCAATGTGTTTGTGTCACCAAGCCCAAATGAACTATAGCCTACTAAGGTACTGAAAGAACTGTCATCTTTGAATGATCACAAAGAGCAGAAAAGATATCACATGGTTGGGAAAGGAAAATGCCCAGGTCTACAAAAAAGGAGAGAGTGGAATATGCAACTGTAAGCCAGAGAGCTTGATTTTGACTCCTGGTATAATTCTAGAATATATTATTAGAGGGTTGGTTAGTGCATAACTAGAAATGGAAATGACAAAGCCAGTATGGCTTCCTTACCAGCAAGTCATTCTAGACTACCTTCAGTTCACTCGTTTTTACCAGGGTTACTAGACAAGTAAATCAGCATAATGCTGCAAATTTCCTCAGATTTCAACAAAGTATTTGATAAAGGCTCTCATACCATTCTTGCAGCCAAGATGAAGAGATGTAGGCTAGAACCAGTGATCTCCAAATATTTTTATCCCAGCAGTAAAAAAAAAGTCTTTAATATAAACTAATCCACTGATAATGTATGTATTTACTTATATATGGTTTATATATATATACATATATGTATATACTGTACTATTGATTATGTACTCAATATAGTTCAACAGTTACATGAATTAATGAATGAATGAAAAAGCATTTTTTAAGTCAGTGGTATCAAAATCAAACGAAAAAGAGGCCACTGAACCATTACATAAGGACCTCTGTGGACTATATACGAACTTAGAAAACCACGTGCTGTTGGTTTTATTTTATTTTTATTTATTTTTGTTAAATATTTCCCAATTACATTTTAATCTGGTTTGGGCAGAACCAAACATATATACTTGTGTGTGTGTGTGTGTGTGTGTGTGTGTATTCACACACACTAGTATATATAACTATGTTAGATATATACTAATAATATATATTTATTTATAAAGTATATATGTTTGTATACTATTCTATTAATTAATCCTGTTATCCTCTTAGGCTAAGTGAAGCATATTAAGGATGTCAGAGACTTAGAGATATTTGTAGGCAACGGCAACAGGGAAAGAGGCAACAACTAAAGACAGATTGAAGATAGAAGGGAGAGAATGATCAATGGTGCAAGCACCCAGAAGAAATGGGAGAGAATAGCATCAAGGGCACAAGTAGAAGGGATTAGACTTTAAAAAAAAGATCACTTCTTTCTCATAGATTATAGCAAGAAAAAAAAAAGGAGTAAAAATGTAGAGACTTTCTAAATGGAGATTTTCCAAGTGGCAGAGATAAGGAAGCCCATGATAGGTGGCCTCAATTTTCTTAATAAAGTAAGAGTTTATCTCCTGAAAAGGAGAGCTAGTGATATAGGGGGGTGTTTAAAGAAAAGTTTTGTTGTAGCCACTGTGGGAAGCATAACAGAGAATCGATCAGAAAAAAAAAAGAATTTCCAGGTAACAGTTGAACTTAGGTCAAATGAAATCACAGTGACACCACCTGGCATATTTATATGCCTTTCTCCAGCAACATTGAGAAGCACTGGAGTAGGAGCAGAGAAAGTAGGTCAGCATTGGCAGGTCATGATTGGCAGTAGAGAAAAGGGAGAAGGAGATTGAAGGATAGAGCACAGTGTATGGTTAGACTGGTCAAATCTAAGGTAAAAGCTGTGATAAGAAGAAAAGGAGGCCAGGCCAGAAGTGAAGAGATGAACAGGAAAGGATGAAATGACTAGAGGTTACAATGAAGACAAAGAATAGTTTTGGGAAGAGTAAGGCAGACAGAGATGTTCATGTTATTTAATACTAGAGAGACAGAATTAATGGTTAATGTGCTGGACTTGGAATCAAATTACTTGGGTTCAAGTCCTGTCCCTGACACTTATTAGCTGTATGATAACAAATAAATCACTTCATCTCTCTGAGACTCAGCAATTTAACAAGACTAAAAGTTGAAGACAGAATCTGCTCTGCAGGAGTGATAGGAATTCCCCTACACAAATGAAATCATTATTAAGTTATAGCAGCTCCTACCAGTAAAGCATTTTGAATCTGTAAAGTAGGTTGCGATACCTCCTATGCTATCTCCACCCTGGTAATGGGGCAGCTAGGTGACACGTATAGATACTAGGATAGATACTAGGCCTGGAAGTCAAGAAAACCTGGGTTTTCTACATCTGGCCTCGGGTACCCTTACTAGTTGTGTGACCCTGGGCAGGTCACTTAACCTCTGTTCATCTCAGTTTCCTCATCTGTAAAATGGGGATAATAATAGCACCAACCTTCCAGGGTTGTGAAGATCAAATGAGATAATATTCATAAAACAGTTAGCACAATGCTTAGCACATAATAGGCACTATATAAATGTTGGCTATCATCATTATTATTATTACTATTATTATATTATATATTAGATGTATTATATTAGATAATTATACCGTTATTATTAGTTAATTATTTAACATTCCCTCTTATCAAATATATCATTGTATGATGTTCAACTAGGACTGCAGACACAGATGCAACAGAGATCTGAAAAAAGATAGACAAAATCTGTATTGCTTATATTTTCCAAAAACATCAACAAACACAAGTAAGGAAATGAAGATCAGCTGCTGATTATTTGGAAACATCATATATTTATATAACTTTCCAAAGCAACATTGCTTTCTTTATAAGAATGCAAGTTTAATAAAGAAATGCTATACCTTATTTTGGGTTACATCAACAGCTATAATAGATTTGTTTTCGTTTTTTTTTCCTAAAGATTTAACATCTATGGAAAGTCTTTTTTTTTTAGTTTGAAATATGAATTATTTTTTAATTCCACTCGGTGATTATTCAGTGTATATTTGTGTATTTTTACAATAGCAGTGCTAAAAAAATCAGCCTTCCAATTAGGAATTATGTGTCAGCTTGGAGTAGAATGAGTGCTAGTATATCCAAATGTACTAACTAGAGTCACCTTACTCTATAGCCACCTTAAAGGTCCTTTCACAGTGGGTTTCCACAACCACTGCAAATAATATAATCACGGAATGTAGAGGCTCCCTCAATGAAGAAATGTTCCTATAATTTCATTATGATACGTAGATAAGTGCATTTGAAATGATCATAGAACTTTTGGCCACTGGATGAAACACAAGACCAAACATACATCTTCTGACTGATTGAGAAGATCCAGGATTAAATATAAAATTCTCTTTTTGGCTTTTTAAATTCTTCATAGGCTGCCCCCCTCTTGCCTTTACACTCCACTGCCTTCCACTTACTCTACAATCCAGGGACACAGGCCTCCTTGTTTTTACTGGCACAAGATACTCCCTCCCAACTTTTTACTTTTTCACTTCTGTCCTCCATGCCTAAAGTACTCTCCCTATTTACTTCTACCTCCTTGCTTCCTTGGCTTCCTTCAAGTTGCAACCAAAATTCCACCTTCTACAAGGAAGTCTATGCCAGTCCACCTTCATCTTTGTGCTAAGATTACCTCCAATTTATCCTGTATATATCTTGTTTGTTTGTTGTTTCCCCAACTGTTGTTGACTTTCTTTGTATCCACAGTACTTAGTACTGTATCTAGTACACAGTAAGTACTTAATAAATGCTTGTTGACTAACACTTCTTAGCTACATGTAAAAATAGACTAGTCAAGCAGTGGAGCAGCCTAGGAGTAAACAATTCCAGGTTCTGGTTCCTGAGAGATAATTAAATAATGAGAGGAGGAGAGGGAAGAAAAAGTTTCTCCCTCTCTTTCCCCCCCTCCACCCCACTAAATTGATCACATAACTGGAGAGAAGAGACCAGTAGAGGCCAAGGCATCCAGCTGAGAGCAGAGAGAAACTATGAGGATAAAGGATCACCTAAGAAAACAGCAGCTATATATAGTACTTGGGAAAAAAAGAGATACACCAAAGAAGAACATGAAAACAACAGGATGCAGAAGGATAGGCAAGGGAAAAAGCAGCTTCAAAGGGTGTGACCCCTTGCAACAGAGAAGAGTGCCAACAGAGAAGTGGGTGGGCCTGGAGTCAGGAAGACCTGAGTTCAAATTTGGCTTCCAACATTTACTAGCTGTGTGACTTGGGTGAGTCACTTAACCTTGATTACCTCAGTTTCCTCATCTTTAAAATTGAGGTAATGATAGCACATATCTACCAGGGTTATTGCAAGGATCAAATGAGATATTTATAAAGTAATTAGCATAGTGCTTGGCACATAGTAGGTGCTATACAAATGGTAGCTATATAAATGGTAGTTATTATTATTAGCTCTGGAATCAAGAAAGGAATTCCATGGCATAAAACACCAGGAGTTATGAGTTACCCCTCTGACACTTGTGCATCTTCCATGTTACTCACCATGATTGTACTCTAAGTTTGAACCCAATCTCCCCATGAACTTCTGTGTATTTGTGGAAAAATTCACTCCAGTTTCTTAGGGGAATATTTTTTTACCAATATTTTTACTATATCATCTTAATAAATAACTTGGCTAAAGATAATTGAGGGTAAAATTGGAAACACTCCAGAGGGGGACTGAGAGGGACAGTACTAGGAACCTAATCCCTCAGGGTCATTCCTGGAACCTTGAGGAAAACAGTAGTCAGCTGTCAACTGGGAACCCAGACTGCCTAGGCAAGTGGGAGTCAGGAAAGTGGCCCCAGGGAAGGAGATAAAGCAGCATAAAGAAAAAATGTACCATATTACTGACTATATGCTACTATGGCCAAAAGAAAGAAGTGAAAGAAATATCTAAATCCACATAATTTTCTGACAATGTAACAAGGGAGTCGTTACTTTCTTTATAGGTTATTTCAAATAGATACTATCACTCTGAACATGTTCAACTAGAAGGAACACATATTAAAGCAGTCTGGAAACTGAGGAAATGCACCGCCTTTTTTTCTTCCCCAAAGGTTCATCTATGCATAAAATCCTAAACTAAGGAAAACCAAATAATTAATCAACTTGCTATGCTACTCATATAACATTTATACTAGCATTATTTTAATTTAATTACTTTTTTCTTTCCTCTTTAATTTTCTTTCAGAATATTATCTTAATTGTTAGCAAAATGTTAATTCAATTAATTTAGGGGCTCAAATTTGATTTATTAAAAACATTATGAAATTACCCCTATGTAAAAGGGCACCTATTTATTGAATAATACAAAAAAGTCATGAACATTGTCACTCCTTTGATATGTGACAAAAATAGAATTGCATAAGGATACAGAAAAATCAATCTAACTTCATTAGAAATTACTTACTTCCTTCTTATTAATGAATAGAATTTGAAATATATATTTGGCACCCAAAGAAAAATTATATTTATTCATTCTACCTGACTTTTCCTGCCCATTTAATAAACTAACTGCATAAGCTTGTTCTTTCCCTCAGTATTTAAATAAGCTGTCACAGAAATACCATGCCTTAATTGTAATACTTATGTAAATCAATGATTGTTTAATTTACCTTATAGGTAAAGAAAGTACCTGATATATTTACAAATTATCAAAAATCTCTATAGGGGAATTGTTAAGAATGAAGGATTGCTATTTGTGAATGATATACTATATATTAAAAATGGTTTCTAACATCAAAAAAACTCATTTGTAAGTGACTTAATGGCAAAAGTTCTCACACTGTCATTAGCAAGAAAATCTTAGAATATGACTGGAATTTGTAGTATGTGTTTAGTTTATGAAATAATTGTTTTCAACATTTCAACTTCTAAAATAAGAGTTCTAGTAAAATAACACTCAATAAAATGCTTTAGTTCAATGAAATAAGTACCAAGATAAAGTGAATATAATTAACATGTGATAAATATTGATCACTTTACATTTCACAAAGTGCCCATGATCATTCTAACTCTAACACCTTGGAAACTTCCAGTCTTGTCTTTCTCCAAAGATAAAACTTGTGTTTTACCTGTGAGAGTAAGAATATTACTCAGTATTCTTCTTTTCAAATAGGAGTAGGTGGGAGACTACAATGAATTCTTTTAAAATGGAAGTAAATACACTAAAATACATACAGGTTTTGCTACAGTATCTGCTTTTTCTTTTTTTTTCTTATCCATCAATCTTCCATCCCAGAGAAGCATTTGAAGAGTACTCTTATTCCCCAGTGGATTCCCTATAGTAGAAAAGCTAGGTTACCATGGAGCCAGCCAATTAATTTTGACACCTGCTTACTAAGATTGATCAATCATTTCTGATGTCTGTTTGCTAGGTTGCTATCCTTCAGTTTAGAAAGAGATTTCTCAGGATAATTAATGGCTTGAGAATTTCTATTTAGAGACTTTCCCAGTGTATTAATAGTTCAACAACCTGATAAAACCAGCTACCATCCTCAAAATAAAACCTTCATCAATGCATAGGTTGCCATGAACTTCATTTCATTAATTTTTTTCTTTCAAAGATAATACTTTCTTTCTTGATTATTATAAAAGACTGAAAGTAGGTTCATCTAAATTAATGTGATGATGATCACACATTTAGAAATGAAAGGGTCTTAAAGATCATCTAGTCCAACCCTCTCATTTTATAGTTGAGGAAAATAAGGCACAGAAGGGTTAAGTTACTTGCTCAAAGTTACACAGGTATTAGTGGCAGAGACTGGATATGAACCAAGGGCTTTTGGCTCCAATTCCAGGACTCTTTTCACTTTACTATGCTGTCAAATTGGATCTGGAGATAAGAAAAACATGCATATGTACTAGAAGTCACAATGAAATAATCTATTCTTTTAAAAATATTATAAATATGTTAAATGATCAATTTATGAAATATTTTCATTTAAGTGTACATTTAAAATTCTCTTCATTTTAAATGCAAATTGAGAGATATAATTGATAAATGTTATTAGTTAAGCCTGTTTTTATTCGAGTTACTATCTTCCTTATTGACAGAAACAACATCTGCTTGTGAAGTCACTAGCAAAGAGCTTCCCCATCCTACTAGCTACCCACCTCCCTCCATCCAGCTGGTCAACAACTATCTCTACTGCTATAAAATACAGCTGTGAGCATCTTACAACTCTGCAGATGTTTGTGCTCTTAAGATAGATGGGAAGAATCCAACCACACCAAGCCAAATTTCCCTAAGTTACATGTCATTTGGACATTTTTTGTGTCCCTAACTAAAGAGATATTAGGAAATACATATGGCTTCTTCATTTTCGGCCCCAGCTGCCAGTTTATACCTTCTAAAACTCTGTATCACTTATCAGATAATGAAGCTGACTGCTATTGTCTTAACTAAAATTTGAGAATTAATTAAGCCACCTGTCTTAATGGAAAGAAAGCTACAAGCAAATGCTGAAAATGAAATTCAGTAAAATGTCACTTTCCTGATCTGAAACTGAATAGTTCACTTTTTTATAACACAATCTTGATTACCCTCTCTTAGAATAAGACACTTAGATTGTGCTTATTTTAAAAGTTGTGTGCCAAATATATGCTCTAACCTATATAAGCAGATCAAAAAACCAAAGAATTAACTCTGAAAACTAGCAAGACCCTAACACAATACCCCTAGATTTCTTCTAAAATGAAGGTGTCATTGAAAATGTTACACCTTTTCACATTAAGTGCATAGTCTATTCATACGGCAAATCAAAATTTCATGAATCTCCTTTTAAAAGGACTATTGGCATTATTTCAACAGTCAAAAAGGTTGGGGTCGGAGAGGTGGGGAGAGCACAGCTAGGAGCTTTAAAACTCTAAGGACATATATTTGCCTCCCTCATACAGTGAAGGTAATAAGTAATAAGCTCTGTTCCTGGCACTAAGATTATGACCTAGATATACGGCATTCTTCTTTTTCCAACATACCTACAAGTGGAACGTAATAGGGGTTTCACCTGGATTTCTCTTTCATTCACAGTAATTATGAGTAGTGTTCAGTTTTCCAGGCCACAGACTAACCACACGCTCCATATTCTCAACAAGAGCAATGGGCAACTAATGAACTTTACAACTGTCCATTTCAAGTTAAAACAGAAATTATAGTTGAATGGCTAATTTATGTGCTGTCAGCCCTTATCTATTATTATTATATTTTTTTTGGTCTAAATCAGATTCCACCAAAGTAAAAGCATGTAAAGTTGTATGGCAAATTATTCACCTCCATATACATAAGAAATACTCTCAGTGACTACTTTCACAATTTATCTAGAATAGCGATGGTGAAATAACCTTACTTTGGCTGGCGGTGGTCCGACAATATTCCCACATACACACATTTCCCAAACTAAATAGATATCCCCAAATCTCTCGTTTATTTCCATCTTTCTTTCACTCTCCCAACCACTACCCCAGCCCAGTTCACTACATCCGAAGTTACCCTCAAAAGAATAGCGAAAGTGAGAAGGCACTTTCGGACGGAGATATTCAAAACTGCAGGATTATTCCTTGCTGCGGTTGCCTGGGACTGGTGAACAGGACATCTCCCGACACAGGGATGCCCCAAAGTCCCCGCTCCGTCCTTGGCCTCTGTCCTCCACAGACAGTCCCACCCACCCACCTTCCTCCTCCTCCTCCTCCTCAATTACACCTGTCTCCTCTTCACCTTGATGCAGTAGCTGATGCTCCTGCTGCTGTCCAGGGCACGGCGCCCTGTCCGTGCCCGTGTCTGCTGCCCCGGGGCTGGGTTGGGGGTAGACATTAACCGAGAAAAAGAAGACGGGACAGGACCGAAGGAGAGATGAGGCGAGGCCTGAGCCGTAGGGGCGAAGAAGGGGAAGGAGGAGGTGGCCAGACTACTTACTTGAATCTGCCCTGGCAGTGCTGGCACTGGTCCCCCACCCAGCCCTGGTCGCAGAGGCAGGTGGCGTTGACACAGCGGCCCGAGAAGCAGGAGGAGCTCCTGTCGCACGGCTTGGACTGGGACACCTGGGCGTAGAGCACCAGGTAGAGGAATCCGTAGCCGAGCAGCCAGCTGGGGGCATCCAGCAGCCAGGAGGAGGCGCCCCCGCCCCCGCCGGTCCGGGCTTGCCCCAGCGCTGGGGCCGCGGGCTGCGGCGCCCCGGGCTCCATCATCGGCCGCCCGCGGACCCCGAGGCTCCGCAGGAGGATTCGGGCCGGGAAGCCCCGGAGGCTGCTGCCAACGCTGCTGCTGCTGCTGCTGCTGCCGCTGCGGAGGCGGCGTGGGCGGAGGAGGCGGTCGCTGCCGTCGTCGTCGCCGTCGCCGTCCTCACCGGCGCCGGCCCCCGTCCCGCTCCCCCCGGAGGACGGATGGAGCTCCGCTGCCGCCGCCGCCTCCGCTCCGCTTCCCCAAGTCCAGCACGGGCATCGCCGCCCCGACCCTCCGCCCCCCTCGGGCTCGTGACCTTGGCCTCGCGGGGGCGACCCTACGACAGATAACAGAGCTCGGGACGAAGGGATTGCACGGGATGGAAGGCGGAAGGCACCGCGGCCGCCCGCCACCGTCCCTCCACGGGGGACCAGATTCGGGGTATTCGGAGCAAGAGAGAGGGGCGGGGAGGGAGAGCCCCGCGCTCGGGGCTCCGCCTTGCCCTCCGCGCCCAGCCAACTGCCTCGCGCCAGATGGGGGAGGGGGGCGAGGAGGAAGGGGCGACCCAACGGGAGAAAGACCAAGGGGGGGAGCGGGACGATGGAGAGGCGGGGGTTAACCCCAAATAGCCGCTCTAATTGGCGAACGTCCCCTCAGCAGCCATTTTCTCGTTCGTCCAATTAAAAGCGCATAAGGGTTGCCCATTTTAGTCGGTAGAGCTCTCAGCCGCACCCCACTCCTACCTTTTCAGGGTACACCCGCTCCCCACACACCAGCCCAACGCTTTGGTCTCTTCCCTCCGCCTCCTCCCAAACTACCCCCTCCCTCCCCAGCTTCCAGGTCCTCTGACACCGGCCAGGGATCTCTGTGTGGGTATGTGTGTGTGTGTCTCTCTCTCTGGCCCAAGGACCAAAGAGACTAGAGGAAGCTGTCGTCCTCCGGCAAAAGATGCTTCGGCAGCGGGGGGGCTCAGTCGGCTGCTTCTGTTGGAAGAGCGAGAAGACTGAAGCTATCTTTCTCTCTTCCTAGGTGTTTTTCTTTCCCCCTTCCAAAGCTCCCGACGATTATGCTGCCCCTTTCTCATGGGACCTGGGAGGATGCCACCACTTCCCTTCCCATCCTTCAAAGCTGCACCCAGTCCCTCTCCCATTCTCCTTTTCTCCAAATCCTGTCGGACATTTGAGGATGGATAGGGGAGGACCGGGGGAGGGGCGAGGGGGGTGGTAATTGAGAGCAGTTGTCTTGCAGTTTCGGCAGAAATAGTCCATTCCAGCCTAGATGTCTAAAAGAAAGTGCACTTCGTTGCGACCAGTCTGCCTGTTCTTTTCCCTTCATCCGCCCCGCTTCCCATTCTTTTGCAGAGGGGAGAGAGAGAGAGAGAGAGAGAGACAGAGAGAGACAGAGAGACAGAGAGACAGACAGAGAGAGAGAGAGAGAGAGAGAGAGAGAG